>NC_139581.1:16352648-16355148 GCF_946808225.1 Silurus aristotelis | reverse complement strand
TTGGCCTGAGAATGACATCCTGAACTGAAGTGTCAGTTTACTGTGCTGCTTTCCAGCTGTACTTTAGACTTTGACATCATTTTTAAAAACCCAACAGTGTACAAGAGTTCATATAGAGGTTCTTAGGAAAGGTCTGAATGTCTTTTCTTACTGTTTCAGGTGGTGGACTGAAGACAATGCTGGATGCCATGGAAGTCCCAAGTCATGCTAGGCACCTCCTCTTGCAACTGAACACGCAACGCACCAAAGGCTTCTTGTGTGATGTCATCATAGTGGTGCAAAATGCTCTATTTCGTGCTCATAAGAACATTCTGGCTGCCAGCAGCCTCTACCTTAAATCCCTTGTTGTCCACGACAACCTCATCAACTTGGACCATGAGATGGTGAGTCCAGGTGTTTTCAGAGTCATCCTTGACTATATATACACAGGACGTTTAGCTGAAGGTGACCCCACCTCTCCCACAGAGCCCAACATAGGTGCAGTGCTAGCAGCTGCTAGTTATTTGCAGCTGTTGGACTTGGTAGCCTTGTGCAAAAAAAAGCTAAAAAGAAATGGGAAATACCACTTACGACCCACGTCTGGGTTTCTGCCTTACAATAAAATGAGCCCAAGTGGCATGTTGGGGGGAAGGCTGCGAGTGTCCACTCCAGTAATACAGCCCTGCTTTCCTGGTGGGGTGATGAGCACACCTCGAGGCCCTTCACTGGAAGATATACCACCACACTCCCTGGCCCCCCATGTAGGAGAGATTTATGCACCAGTCCCTACACAGGGCCAACAGCCCTACCCTCATATTCAAGCAACCCTGCCTCCACAGCCAGGTCTACGTTTGCCTTCTGCTGACAGGAACTGCTCACCCATATATGGCCTAGACCTGTCCAAGAAGAGCCCCAGCTCCCAGCAACATTCTACACATCCTCATCTGAGTCACCCTAACGAGGAGCCAGAGGGGGACCTGAGTCACCGCACAAGCCCTCTGCTTAGCCCTTCTGATGGACCCGGGAAAATGGAAGCTGCGCACCACACTGGCTCTCTCACTCCACGGTCTTTTCCCCTCCTCAACCCACTGCCCCAACTCCCTCGTTTTCAGCGTTCAAGTTCACAGGGCCAGGAGGCTTACCCCTGCCCACCAAGCCCAGAGCCCTCTGAAGAACCAGGAGATCGCAGCAGGGATGGATCCAACATTTACCGCTGGGTCAAGAATGAGCCCATGACCTACAGTGTGGAGGACGAAGATGAAGATGATGAGGAAGATGATAGTGGGGGCATGGGTGAGCAGGATAAAGAGACACACCACCAACATATGAATCACCACAAAAACAATGAGGAGAAGTTGAACCTGAGTGAGGGAGGCTATGACAGGCCAGCATGTGATGGAGAAGATGAAAATGGAACAGGCAGTGAAGAAACAGGCAGCAGCGAAGGCCGGCCATCACCCCCTGGTCCCCGTGGAAGGTATCATATGCCCTATGAGCCAGAAAGTTTTGGAGATAACCTTTATGTATGCATCCCATGTGGAAAAGGGTTCCCCAGCTCTGAGCAACTCAATGCTCATGTAGAAACCCATGCAGAAGAGGATCTCAACCATGTGGGAGAGCTAGAAATCCCAAACAGCAATGGCACTGACAAACCTGCCATCACCAATGGACCCACAAACCTAAACAGCACCGGAAGCCTTCACAGCTCCTACTTAGACAGTAAATCAGGGCAGAACCTACATCCAGTGGGCATTGGGGAAATGATTCGGCCATATCGCTGTGCCTCCTGTGACAAAACCTACAAAGATCCAGCCACCCTAAGACAGCATGAGAAGACCCACTGGCTGACCCGCCCTTACCCCTGCAGCATCTGTGGCAAAAAATTCACCCAGCGTGGCACAATGACTCGCCACATGCGTAGTCACCTGGGCTTGAAGCCTTTTGCCTGTGATGCCTGTGGCATGCGTTTCACAAGGCAGTACAGGCTCACTGAGCATATGCGCATTCACTCCGGTGAAAAGCCATACGAGTGCCAGGTGTGTGGTGGCAAATTTGCCCAGCAGCGAAACCTTATTAGTCACATGAAAATGCACAGCAGTGGAGGAAATGGTGGGGGATTTATATCTGATGGCAAGCTGAAGATGGACTTCTCTGAGGGTATCTTTCCCCTTAGTAAGTATGCAGCAGAACATCTTGGCCTGAAACAGGAGAAGGCATCAGAGCTTCTTGCACAGGCCTCTCAGCAGTTGCTGGCTGATGCCAAGGCCATAGAGAGCCTTTATCCACTGTCCAAACTGACTGCAGAGCACCTAGGTCTCACTCATGATAAGATGGATGTCCTGTCAGTTCCACCTGCCTCTCAACATCTCCCTGCAGAGGCACGCACCATTGACCGCTACTCCCCCAGCTAGAAAGGAGACCACCAACTTTGTCTTCCATCAGCAGAGCTCAGATGCTCAGCTATGACACATAACTAAATGCCTGAATGCTGCCCACAGTATATTAACTCTCACCTCATTTT
>NC_139581.1:16342648-16347648 GCF_946808225.1 Silurus aristotelis | reverse complement strand
GGTTTTGAGTGTAGCTTCATTTCGGTCAACTGGAGAATTCAAACATGTAAACAAAGGAAAAGTTTAACACGAGGAGAATGGCAGAGCAGAGTGCTTGATTTTATCGCAATGCTGATAGTCATGCATGACCACACACACACACACACACACACACACACACACACACACACACACACACACACACACACACACACACACACACACACACACACACACACACGCACCATACAGCTGGATGGCAGACAGCCCTGTCACTGCTCTGTGTTCCAGATTAGGTCAGATTTAATTAGGCTGCCCAGCTCCTTTTGGAGTGTCACTTTGAGTTAAAAAAGCCATTACTAAAATGCAGGCTGTGTTACTGATGGGGTGAAGCAGAAATCGGAGCAGCCAGAACATTGCTGAGACGTCTGGACACTCTGCACATACACCTATATATGTGGCCACACATACACACACACATACACACACACATTTAATAGCAGTTCACAAAGCCATAGCTAGATAACAAAAAGAAGGGAAAGAAGTAGCATGACTGAAAGAAAAGCAAGCCAGTGCAGAAAGCAGACATGTAACAATGGCCTGAATCAGTTAGTGTAATAGAGAGAAAAAGGGGAAAAAAAACCTTACTGTGGATGTTCCCATTACTTTCCAGCCAACTTACACACCAGCATGTCTGCTTTGATTTCAAGGGTCAACATCACTTCTTGTTCTGAACTTAGTTCAAATACAACACAATGTAACACACAACTTTCAAGAGCTTTCTTGCAAGACTGATGTGACTCCACAACCAAAAAAAAGCAATACAATTTAAACCAAACAGTATTTTTTTTTTCATTACATGTCAATATTGTTTTAATTTTTACAAATTGCTTTTAGTGAAATGAATGTATTTATTGCATGTCAAATGTTTTATAGATTTCTTTTTTGTAAAAATACAAAATTCATTTGTGGGGTATTATTTTTGATTAGGCTTTTATTTATTTTAAAAGCCATTGTGAAAATTTAGTTTTTATTTGCATCTGTATTCTAAATCATTTTGGCAATAAAATGAGTTCCATAATGGTTTCCCAAATGCAAAGCTTTTTCTGCTTCATTTACTACAAATGTTGATTTTCTAAATGTAATATATAATATTACATCACATAATACAGGCAGACAAACCCAAAGAGAAATTGGCTGTGTGCATGTGTGTGTGTGTTTGTGTGTGTGTGTGTGTGTGTGTGTGTGTGTGTGTCTGTGTGTGTGTGTGTGTGTGTGTGTGTGTGTGTGTGCGTGTGTGTGTGTTTCTTAGTTAACGGTGAGTGAGTTAGTAGTGGAATCTTCTCCTGCTCAGAGTTTATTCAGTAGTTTGATTTGTAACGGAGAGATTTAGTTTTAAAGGAATCCCATTCTTTCAAAACTAAATCTCATAAATTACAACAAAGTTCAACAAGAAGCACTAACACAATCAGTTATTCTCCTGACAAGGCATATGTAAGATACAACTAAAAACTATTCTAAACCTCACATTAGCATCATAGGTCTTTAACAGTTTTTAAAATAGAAGCTCCACCTTGTCATTTTACAAATAAAACCAAATAAAGCACTGTTCTTCATGGAAACCATCCCATCACCACATTATCAAAACTGTCATGTATTCCTGTCATCATGTGGACATTAGGTCCCCACAAAGAGCTAAATACAATCCCACACACACCAAGATGAATGGTGAAAATAAATTTCAAAAAACATCAGAAACATAATCATATCCAGGACCCTGCCACGTGTAGAGTATTCAGCTAAAAAAAAAAAGAGAAAAAAATTCAGTCCAATGTCAAGAGCTATAATGAAGTCATAAAAAGTTTATAAAAACAAGCAGGGGCAGACTTGGGGGAGAAATTCCAGGAGCTTCACCAGAATTAATGTTACAAAACGACAGCACTTAAAGCCTGAAGATTGTGTCTGTTTCAGAGCTACAGCCAAAGATACAGAGCTTTTGAGAATTTAAGCCAATTCGTGCAGATTAGAACAGGTTTTTAGGATGCTGCACATTTTTGAATAGGGAAATGATCTTTACTTAAAAAAATTATTAGTGGTACTTTTATTCATTACATATTCGTTATAGTTTATTAGAGAACTTATGATGATTAAAATGTAATTTACAGAATGTAAATGTAAAAATCAGTGTCAAGACAGTAAATTTCTTTCACAGTACAGCAAATGACTTAATTGTGCTCAGGGTAATTGCCAAGTGGACATGAACACATGTTATTAGAGGTGGTTTATGTCCAACCTAAATTTATATTAGACTAATTCTAAAAAAAAACAGCCATTTACCGCATAGTGTCCTTTAAATCATGAACAAATGTTTTCGTTGTCTTCATCTCTGATGTCTACAGTGGTGCCAACATATAAAAAAGAATATCTCTATTAAAAATGTCATTATCATTGCTTTCTCAAATAAATAGGAAATCATATAAAATGATCTAGTAATGCACTGACTCTGGGCTGCCTTTGTGAAACTTGGTTACTTGGAAATGATCCATAATGCAGCTGTCCATTTGTCTTTCTGAAACCTCAAAAAAGTAATACTTGTTGTCGTACCAATAATTTCATTACAAATGTTAACTCTGTAGATTATATTTTAGTTTCCAAACCGCTCACATCTCACATGCCATTAAAAACTATTACTCTGGGTACATTTTGTAACCTGGGTTTTCTTTGCAAAATACATATGACTAAACGATTCTGAAGTAACAATGATTAAAATGATTATAACACCAAATGAAAAGTTAAATTTCATGCTCATTAGCTTGTGTGGTTATTGGCAGTGAGATATTTAACATAATTGCTTTTCATTACGAATAAGAGAGGTTTGATGTTAGGCCGGTGCTCATTGCCTAGCCTGTCTTTTCCCTTCTCAAGGAATTGTGCCAGTGGGTCATTCTAAATTAAATGCCAGGGGTCAGAGGTGTCTGGTGTCGGGCAGCAAGTGGTGCCAGTACCCACTACGGGCTTGCTAATGTCAAAGGGTGTGGATTATTGGTGGATGCCCATGATGCTTTCCTGCCATGCTTTACCCACACTTTACCAAGCAAATCATGTGTGCATGAATCACACAGACAAAAAGGGGACAGAATTGTTTTAAAATCTATAAGTAAGCTTTTATAGTTTTGTCAGTGGCAGTGACTGAGTGTGAAAGTGTGTGTGCATGCATGTGGATTCTTGAGAACTAACTCGTCAGTGACATGCTAGGGAAAGGGGGTAGTGGAGAAGGGCAACGGTGCACATTGTGCTGACTGGGCCATTACAATCACAGCAAGGGGCTATGACTCCATCCAAGCAGAGCGAAAGGGTACACACACTCTGCCAACACAGCACATACTGCATAGCTACAGCTCAGCGACATGAAGAGCGAGGATATGTGAAAAATCTCAACAACAGCCCTATGGGGTTTAGTTTTAGATTTCTTACTCTAAATTCATACACTTTCCTTTTGTTGAATCTGAAACTTATCATGCTGAGTGTAGCCATAGGTTTATGAAAGGAACATGTTTAGAGTCCAGCCCACAGAATTAAAATTTAGGCTACTATGAGATCGAAGTGGACTATGACAATCAAAGGTATTCATATTTACTGTAGATGTATCACACCCTTTTACAACAGGTGTCCCAATAACTGTGACCATAAATTATTGGACAAATTAATATTCTGACACTTTTAGTGCATGCAAATGTCAGATTCACCTTTGCCCCTTTTCCATATTATTCCTTTTCTGTCTGAATGAAGGTACTGTTCTTGAGCTAGATGAAGTTGATCCTCTTGTTTTTGTCCATTACTTTAGATGAATACGTCGTACTCCTGCAGTCTCCTCCACTGCCAGTTCAGTCTTGCCAGGACATCTGGCACAGAGCAGTGAAGCCAAAATAATGCAGCGAAAAGAAAAGAAAGAGAGACAGAGAGAGAGAAAAAGAGAGTAAGTGTCCACGAGCAGCAGTCACTAGAGATCAGGCAATCAGTTATTAGTATGAGAAAAACAAAAGTTATTTGGATAAAGGAAACTGAAATAAACTACTTGCTGATGTGTCACTATTTCCTTATGCAAACTGCTCCTAACTAACTGCTGTCAGTAAAGCCTGTCTACGGCTCGAACCTGCACTTATATTCACTCCCACAGTTTGGCATACATAAGTAGACTAACACCTCTCGTATGCAGCCTTATTATTATGCATGTGGGTTTTTTTTTTTTTTTTAGGTTTTTTTTTTAGCTATGTTCAATCACAATGGAGAACCCACTGAACTACTGAGTGGCAGTTTGGGAATGGCAACAAAAGAATTAAGAGCCATTGGAAATGGGTTTGAACTAGAAGTAAACCAGTCTACTTCATTTACACAGTGCCAGCAATTTAAGTGAGAATAAGTATGCTGTTGTTGTGGGTGTGAGAAGGGCAGGAATATAAACATAACCATTCTACTTCCTGCCACTTGACTGTGGGTATTTACTTATGTAGAACCACCCAGTGTTTGCAGCAGAGGTGTTAAAACAAAACAAGGGCACAATCTCACACATACACACCTTTACAATCATTATATATATATATATATATATATATATATATATATATATATATATATATATATATATATATATATATATATATATATATATATATGTATATATATATATATGTGTGTGTGTGTGTGTGTGTGTGTGTGTGTGTGTGTGTGTGTGTGTGTGTGTGTGTGTGTGTGTGTGTTTGTGTGTGTTAATGTGTATATTTAATGATGTGGTACACCAGGGTGAATACAAAACAAGGGTGAATACAAATTAGTCTCTTTCGCTAACACAAACACACACAGACTCACACACATAGGTAATGGATTAGTGATGTGGGATGCTGGATGAGCTGCAGAGAGGGAATGGTGATATGCATGGAAGATGAGGGAGGAGAAACAGCAGAGCACAGTGGGAGCAAGCCCAGACTCAGCTGAGCAAAGACCTGGCAGGGTAAGAGAACTGT
>NC_139581.1:16317648-16337648 GCF_946808225.1 Silurus aristotelis | reverse complement strand
ACACACACACACACACACACACACACACACAAATACATACAAACACACGCACATACATACACCTACCTTCCTTTTACTGTGTTTGGTTGCATTCTCAGCAGGCGCACTTGTTCCAGCAGTGGCCATCTGTGTCTAAGCCTGAGCGGAAGGTGTCAGGAAGCCAGGCCACAGTCAGCCACAACAATAAAGGTGAAACCGGCCATTCTGCTGCTCTGAACTGCCTAGTCTAATTTTCCTCTGTAGTTGTGTGTGCTGTTGTTGTGTGTCTGGTTTGTCCATCAGACCCATGGTGCTGTGTTTCTGTGTTTCCCGGCGACACGGCATGTGGTACGTGTCTAGGCGTTGCACCTTTTGTGTGTTGCAGGTTGTACATCTACACATAGCTGAGGTGTGATGTCAGGCTTCATGGGGTTATCAGGCCAAAATCCCAGAGTCTGAACAGAAGCTGGACGTCATGTAACTAAGGTTGGATAATATTAGATAACACTGACACTGCTATTAAGAATTGCTCTGCATTCCAGACCAGGCTTGTGGAATAAATATTTCATTCCATTGTAAAACAGTATTTTCACCACTTCAATAAAAAAAATTTATTCGCTAATGTCCACATTACCGCGCATGTAGAAAGTTTTGGAGACAAGGTGAGGAAGAATAGATTGAGATGGTTTGTACATGTGCAGAGGAGGGGCATGAAGTGTGTTAGTAGGAGAATGCTGAGGATGGAGCCGCCAGCAAGGAGAAAAAGAGGAAAGCCAAGTAGGAGGTTTTTGGATGTGGTGAGGGAAAACATGCAGGTAGTTGGTTTGAAAGAGGCAGGGGAGTATGGAGACGGATGATCATTCATTAACATTATTTAAAAAGTGTTTGATAAAAGATGTTGGCCACTTGTGTAGGCATGTCTAAATCTTCTGGTAAATGTAAACTGTGGCAAAGCCATTTACCTTGACAGAGTGGGACACCTGCACTAGTTTAGTTAAGAGACTAGGGTCAAAGAGGCAGGCAATGATATTTGCAGTAATATTCATATAATTTAGATTCACATGCTGATTGGTTAAACTATTCCAGTATGTGGGAGAAAAAATCTGCTTATTGCTGGCATATTGATAAGTTGTAATTAATACTAAAATAGTGAAATGTTAGATTTTGGTGATCCCACACAATATTTTTAGCTTAACATGTCTGGCCATATACTATTTTTAAACATGTATATTTTAAACATATAAACTATATAAAAAATACAATCAGAAATCACTCAATAAAAAACAAGTATACTTTTTTATGAAGTACTGGAAATAGGGTATTTTATGGAAAAGGACTTATTCCATTTCCCTAATTTACTACTACTACTATTATTATTATTATTATTATTATTATTATTATTATTATTATTATTATTATTATTATTATTATTATTATTATTCAATTATTGTATTATACAGCCTGGGAGGGGGCAAAATCTTTTTAGCCATGTGTATGTGTGTGCCAGAACTTGCTGTATGTTTGACTAATTTAAAACTGGTTCCAACCCTGAAGTGAAATCTGGTGGACAATCCTACGTGTTCATTATCTGACAATTTGGTTAAGGGGACCAAGTTCGTCTGAAGGAAAACAGCACATTGTACAATAAACTGGGGAACACTGCTGCGAAGTGCACAGATGTTCTTTCTCTAAGTGTCAGTCTCCCCTCTACTTCTTTCTCCCTCTGTTTCTCTCAGCCCATCCGCTGTTCTGTCTCTCTCCACTTTCTGAAATGTAAAAAAAAGTGTACACTAAGGGCCTTATTGAGAGTCAGCTACTGCAACGCAGCCTCCGATTCCACTCCTGCGTTTTACGGGCTTCGCATATTAACACTGGTTTTAAACTTGAGGAGGTGTAGAGTTCACACAAGAACACTTGGAGCACACTTTGCTAAGTGAAGTCACATCCAAATGCCACACTTTAATTTTTACAGCCCGACTAAGCTAAGTGTCACTATAAAAAAGCTTCAGGCTGCAAAACGGAGCCCCGCTTTGGGAGTACTGCATGGGCTTTCAAAAACATGATACTTTTAAAAGCACCTCTTTTACCAAAAGTTTTGGCTTAAACAGTTTCAGTCCACCTGTTTTCTCATTATAGTAAAACACTATATGCTCCCCAACTTACATGAACTTCACTTTGCCACCCATTTGGACACGACCTATACACTTATTAACCTCCACAGCTGAGATGTTGCTTTGACATGATAAATAGGCTTGGGTAATGTGTGACAATTATCTGGCTAGGACCAACCTGAGCGCAGAACACCAGAGGACGAGTGTAAATCTGCCTCCATGTTTTAGATGACATTGGGCCCTTGACTCCCTGTGTGTGTAATTAGAACCACATGCACGAGAGCGTGCAAGAGCGTGTGAGAGCGTGCAAGAGCGTGTGTGAGCGTGTGTTTGCTTACTCCACCATCTCTAATCAGAGAACCCCCTGGGGAAGGGTGTAAGAAAGCTCACACACTGCCCATAAATCTTGTAGCCTTGGGAGGACCTGTTCAAGATGCATGTATGGTACGATAAGTGTATGGTCCATGCAGAGCTGGCTTGTCCATCAGCGTACCGAACGAATGCCACTTACTGAACAAATTATATTCTCCTTGTGAGAAACCAAGTGGAATATGGAGAAGCACTTGAATTTCCACGCTTGTCTACTTTACAGATAAATGCAGTGTGCTGGCTCGGATATCGTTTTGACAACTGTCCATCGCAACTTTCCTCGCCAACTCCATCCTATTCTCTCGCATTCGCTCACCTTCCCTTTCTCTGCAGCCTGTCTCTGTTTTCAGGCCTTGGCCCCTGTAGGACACTGCCTCCTCCTTTCTCCCACATCTGGCCAGGCAGCTGGGGCTGGCCGGGGTTCAGCGCTGGGGGTGGGGGTGGCCGCTCTGAGCATGAGGGTGGGGGAAGCTATCCGTTGCAAAGCCCAGGGCACTGTAAAAAAAGGGGGCGAACTCTAGAGAAAAAAAAGTATTTTGACACACACAAAAAAAGTGTGGAGCCAAAAGAGCACAGAAAGTAAACCCGAATCTCTCCAGTTTCTCTCAGTCTATCTATCAAAGTGTCTATTAAGGTGCATTAAGGCACAAGACTGTGAGAGAGAGGAGAGAGAGGAGAGAGAGAGAGTGTGAGAGAGTGAGAGCAGGAGAAACAGGGGAAGCAGGAGAGAGTGGTAAAGGCAACAATTCCAATATCCTATTTCCACATCTTAAATGCATTAATCAATCTAACCCAAGGGCTCCCTAAAAGCCAGCCAGAGGAAGAGAAAGAGAGTAAGAGAATGGGAAAGAAAAATACAGACAAGGAGAAGAGTAGGTTGGAACAACATACATCCCAATTTGCCAAAATTCATTCTAGCTTTCTTTGTTTTAGCTTCTCAAACAGTTGCTCAGGTTCTGTCGACATTTTCCTACAGATTTGTGAAACACTGCTGTACTGGCACTGTGTTATATATAACGGTGGCAGAGCAAATGTCTCTGGCAAAGGGCCTGGCAGCTAAACCTGGGTGCATCTCATTGTGCAGGACCGTATACAGGATGTCCTTTTTCTGACTGTGTAGCCTACCTCTGTATAGTGCCAGCAGGACCACAAAGAGGCCCTTTTGTTTTACACCGAGCTGTACGTCCTTTTCGATTTCACTTCTGGCTGCGGTTCGCGACCCCTGCTGGAGTTCACACCGGGACAGTATGTGTGCTCTAGTTGCTCTGGCCACTGCTGTGCTGCCTATCTGTAGCCTCTCAGCAGTCTGAATGAATATGGAAAATGTTCCTCTCCCAGGTTTACATTTTCCATCTTATTTCATGGCAGCTGGAGCCAGTGGGAGAGCTAGGGAAAGGGCTCAGAACTAAGGGTAAAGGGACAGACCGGAATGCTCTGGGAGAAAGAGAAGGTTACAGTGCACACTCAGGAGGAAGTGAGTGAGAAAGAGAGAGAGAGAGAGAGAGAGAGAGAGAGAGAGAGAGAGAGAGAGAGAGAGAGAGAGAGAGATGAAGGGGGTAGGTCAGGGATGAGGGGGAACGGTGGGATTTCAGGCAGAGAAAAAGGGAAGAGAAGGAGAGCGAGGGAGCAAGTTGCAATGTTCACTCTCGGGAAGGTGAACCCTGGCTCTTCGCGGTACAGGAAGCCCCTGATTAGAGCTAACGAGAACTGCAGGCCATATTAATGCAGCCACACACTTCTCCCACCCTTCTGCCATCTGCAACAGTACTCCTTGCTGCCAGACAGCAGAAACACACACACCCACACCCTAATACAAAGAAGACATGCACCAGAACAGAGAGAGGATAAAAAGTCTTTACTAACCATACACATGTTCATACTAAACACTGTAGCTCTTCTAATTTTACAACAAACACAGGGAAAGACACATGTGAAAAATTTGCTACATATAGCACAAGTGCCAAACACACTAACCCATCACCTTGGCAGCCACATGTGGCGGGTACTCCTATAGATGAGGTGCTGGATTTCATTTGCATCATTGTGATTTGCCAGGTGGGGAATAAAAGGGTGTGGGAGAAGATTGTGCGATTGAAAATCAAGAAAGAAACACACACACACACACACACACACACACACACACACACACACACACACACACACACACACACACACACACACACACACATACACTATCAACAGGTCCTACAGATGGAGAAGTAGGGCGTTCTCACACAGTGAGACACGGATACCCTCTCACATTCTCTTCCCTCTTCCACCCACACATTAACATGTGTTTCACATTCATACAGGCCATGTGGAAACCTCCAGCCACCCCTTAACTCACTGTACTCCTGGGCTCACCATAGCTGGCCATTCATCCTCCATCCTCCACACACACCCATACACACACACATACACAGCCAACTTTCTTATTTGGATTTATAAATAATAGTCTCACAGTGAGGATGAAATTATCACAAATTAACTGTCCAAAAAAAAAAAAAACACTAGCCAAAAAAAGCCAGACTTTTCCCCACAAGTTTGGTGCTTTGACACAACAGAAAAAAAATTATGTAAAATGTAGGAAGCATTACAGGACATTGTATGTGAGAAAAATGGCGGGCTGTTGCAAGTGTAATTAGAAATTAGATTTTGTCTTTTGGGTTGATCGAATATTACAATACGTTATATGGGAATTGTGTTGTCCTATACGGTAATTACCAATGATTCCTAAACAAATAAGCTAGTGCTTTAGTTGGGATGTTTTTGTTATGTGAGCCAACATGTATTTTAAAATAATTTATATATTACATTGTCTGTAATGCATGCGTTTAAAAAAAAGTCTAAGGGCTAAGTTTGCTGCCCAGTCCCATATTTTGTTTAACTGGAAACCTAATTGACTAAGTTGAAATATAATGGCTAACATAATGTAATAACCTACACAGTCTATTTAAAAAAAAATGTTTGCAAAAAGTTTTAGCGGTTTGCATTTATCTGAAAAAACTTTGAAACGTTGAATATTAACAATATAACACAGCATTGTATTCAACATTTGCCTTCCTGAATGCTCTGTATAGCATGTTGTGCAGCAATGTATTTTAACCAATCTAACCCTATTATTGTATTTGAAAAATTCACTGCGTATTTCATGATAATAGGTTTTAACTTTTCACTAAATTTGTTTACAATATCCAGGCTCATGAAACATCTTCTCTTAAAACTAAAATCAGGCACAACTCAGGTGGTAACATGAAATAGTTCCAGACTGTAAATTCTTAGGTATCAGTGAATACAAAGACTTTCTACCTTCCAAAACTGCCCTGTGATGATAGATTTAAGTCTAATTAGATGCCAATAAAAGCACACCTTTGCTCATCGGATGGGCAATACTTGTTATGTTAAAAATGGGGTAAAATAATTTAATACATATTACATTTCTGCAGTGGTAGAAGTTAGCTTGCTGAATGTGTCATACAGAGCAATGTATGCTTGTGCCAGAATGTTGATTTTTAACATTTAGAAGGTGCTGTAGCCAAATATTCTTTGCTGTGAGCTTGGGTTGGAATAAACATACAGACATATCATATGTTTAACATCAGCCAGATCATGCTGATGTGTGTAGTGCAGCAGCTGGTGGGATTCGGAAGTGAACTTTAGTTAAAGCATTTAGATGTGAAACCACTGTGGTTTAATGTATTATTTTTCCAATGATAATTGTAAATAAACATTGTAAAGAAAAGAACATTGTAAAACTATAAATATTCAAGATTTTGTACTATTTTTGTTCACTGTTCAAATTGTGACACAGCGATGTTCGCAAATTATTTGTACAAATCCTTAAGATATGTTTCATCTACTGAAGAACGTGTTCAGACGACATGCATGGTTTGGACATGAGGTGAAGCCTATGCCAGCTCGTGTGCAAACCCCCTTTAAAGCAAAAAGAGATGTACAACACATTAAGAAATGTTTTAATTCCTGTAAATCTTCTATACAATTTTACTTTTATCCGTTATTGCTGATAATATCATTTGCAATGAAACATTTGATGTTACATTCGGCATGCAAAATAGAATCTTCTTTCTCTTTTTGTAAAATTTACTGTACAACTGTGACTGATAAAATAAAGATACACAAAAAGCACATATGTTCAAAATCTGCCTGTCCCAGCCTCTAGGACTGCGTAAGCTTGTAGAACACTTCTAATTCATCACTTAAATTTGTTTGTAACTTATTGTAAATTGTAATTGTAATTTAAGCTCTAATATCCTGGATAACCCCCTCCACACACACACACACACACACACACACACACACACACACACACACACACACACACACACACACACACACACACACACACACACACACACAAAACCTTCACAAAATTGTAACTGCAATTTACTGTTTTGTTCTGCAATTACAAACATGGATTAACCTACCTAAGACTGTCTATTACATTATATTATATACATTATTTGTGTAATGCAAATTACATCTTCAGACCTTTGTTCATGAAGTGTAACAATTATTTTACATTTTGTATGATATTGTATTATATTGTAAAAGTTTAATAATCACTGTCCTGGTAATTCCATTGTGAGTAAACAGAAAAATTTTAATACAGAAAAAAATATATAAAAAATTGCACACATATTACGAATGCAGAAGCTAGACTTTACAATGAACAAGCACTCAAGTATTTCTTTGAGCTATCAAAAGGAAGCTGTGTGATGATATCATGGCCATCATCACACAGCTTGTCACCCATTCTGATCTAATTCAGTCTAAACTTGATCATCTTTATTAACAGTGTTACATCAGGTTCAGCAGAAAATATATTGTGTATGTGTTAGAATTTAATGAGAATAACATCATGCATTTGTTTATGTGTCAGAGTTCTGCTGAGGGTGAGAAGGGTTTCCTGCATGTCCAACTGATTACATGCGTGTAATGCTGATGCGGTCTGAAGCAAGCACATTGAGGAAAAAGTGAGCCATATGTGTAAGCTTTACATTAAATTCAGGAAACAAGGCCAGGAAAGCATTTCTGAGATTACTGCTATTCTCTGTTACAAAGAATGCCTTATTTTGCAAAATGTGCATGTGTGTGTGTCTTTGAGCCCATATGACAGTGGCAGACAACAGCTAAGTGGTTCGGCCACAGAAATCAGACTAAGTATATATTTCAAATATGGCTGTCAGAACAAATTTCCTCGATCCCATACTGCACTTTAAGTTGCCTGTGGAGGTGTATTTAAATATATATTTCTTCAACTCTTAGTATTATTAACATCTACTTACTGTATTTCCTGTTGGTCTCTATCTCTATCTCTGCTGTATTAGGCTTAATTTACACTATGTATGGTCTACAGATAAATGAAAGTGCATCTTTTGCAGTGAGCATATACACTATATGGTAAAATTATTAGGACACCTGACTTTTCTACACAATTGTAAATTATGTCTTTTAATGTAGCATTACATTTGACCTTCACTTTAACTAGGAGACCCCAAACCAATCCCAGCAAGACAATACACCTGTGCACAAAGCAAGCTCTATTACCATATGGTTTAAATGGTTTGGGGGGAAGATCTTAAGTGGCCTGCTATCCAAACCTTTTGTATGAATTAGAATGCTGACTACACCCCAGTCCTCAAACTATTTCAGTTCCTGACTTTACCCAAAACGTCACAACAACACTTCAAAATCTTTTTCCTAGATGAGTGGAGGCTATTATAACAACAAATGGGGAAAATCTTTTGAAATGGGACGTTCGAAAAGTCAACGCAAATCTTATGGACAGATGACCACAAATCTTTGTCCATAAAATGCATTTTGTGTCATTTATGACAATGTGTTTATGTTAGAGGATTGAAACTAACAATGATGCGTAGCGTCAACCATGTATGTCCTTTAATTTTGTACATAAATTCCAAAATCCCAAAAAGCTTAGAGAATTAATAATCTAACTAAATATCATCACCAAAAACCATTTCTGTGGATAAATAGTTTAAAATGAATGAATGAAGTATATATTTATTTCTAATTAGTGTTCTGTAGCTTGTTTGCTAATGTCATTTAAATTAAAACCCAAAAGCAATTCTAATAACACCCTCTCTGAGGGAATATGGTCTGAGTTTCCTGGTTCACCCAGCTGTGTATCCCAGACAGTGCTCTGATGTCATCACCCCCCCCCCCCCCCCATCCACCACCCTAAAGCCCCTCACCCTAATACATCCCTTACTTCCTGTCAGCAGAGCAGTGATGTCACAGCCCAGCTGGGGTCACTTGGACGTCCCATCTCGGCTTGCTCCGGTCCCTCTTACTGTCCTCCACTTTCATCCCAACTTTAATCAGTTTAATTCCCCTGAGACTATGGACAGTCACTGAGGCACGTACCACAAACACAGGGAAACACACACACACACACACACACACACACACACACACACACACACACACACACACACACACACACACACACACACACACACACACACACAATTTCAAATGCTTTGATCAATAAAGAATGTAATAAAGAAAAATCCTTTCTAGCATAAAATTATTTCAATGGACACTGTTATGAGTGCAGCACAGATTTAATTGGACTTTCCAGAAACAGAAACCCAAACCTCTTACATCAAAATGTTAGAGATGATTTTTGTCCTAATTTAATGAAAATTACAGTGATATTTTTAGATGACATTATTGATATAAATTGCCTTTGAATTTAACTACTTCCTTAAAAAAAATGTTGGTGTGACTGACATAACTTTAAACCCTTTTAATTGGGCTTATGATTTTAATATCAAATTAATAATAACAACAGTCATAACAACTTCTGTTTGATTGATAACAAATAGTAGTTATAATCACTACTACCATCATGTCATTTTTTTAGGTGCTAATGAAAAATGCAGAACCTCTGGTTAGACCAGACATTAAGAACCAGGAAAAAAGCTGGCTTATTCAGCTTGCCATAGTCCATTTAGTACGAAAAACAATATTGCCATCGGATGTCTCTGTGGTTTTAGTTCACAGTTCCTGTAGGACACATTATACAGTATAAGAACACCGTGCTACTCCAGCACTGCTTTGAGAACATTGCCCTAGATTTGCTTGAATGAAAGACAATTGTAAATAAAGCACCTTGTCACAAAGGAAAGGTTTAAACACTACATGCTAAGTAATGAAGTTTTCTCTCTCTCTCTCCCCCTGACCCTCTCTTTCTCTCCTTATTGGAGCTGACACATTTTCTCTGCTCATTAAAGCTGAGTGGCAGTGAATTCCCTTCAGCTGTGTGGGACAGTCCTGCAGCCTGCCCCCCTAATCGTGCTCTCCTGCTACACATTTGCTTGAGAGGTGAGAGAACTTTCAGATTTTTAACATAGCTGTAAGGATAGAATTTCCTCCGAGAGACAGATGGAGGCCTGTGAGTAAGTCTCTCACTGAAAAAAATACAGCTGATTTTTGGATTATTTATGAGCCACAGATGGACACGAAACACACCTGGACTTTGAATAGAAGGGTTGTAGATGCTGCTGACTGCAAATAAGGAACTAATGTATTTGGTTTAAATACTGGTTTTAATACTGTAGTCTGAATGACTCAATATACAGTTTTCCAGCTTATAAATAGTTTTGTGACCTCTATTTTTATGCAGGTGCAAGTGCAATTAGCTTGGACCAAGACTGTGTTTATGTTACTGACAGCCAAGACTAACACGTATTGTGTAAATGCAGTGTCATCTCAGGATAGGACATTAAATGTCCTGTTATATTATATACAACAATTTTGTAAATGCAACTGTGGATTTTTTCATCCCATGCCAAAATAAATGGACTAAAACATTTTGGACTAACAGGCAATCTAGGCAAATAAACATGAATTGGCATTGAACTTCATATAATTTATAACATTAATAAAATTCCTAACAAAACTTATTCGACACCAGACCCACCAAATTTACTGGCAACACAAAGGCGAGCATCCTGATATAAAAGCTGCCATAAAAGCATCCTAAAATGATTTAGAGTGCTAACACATGAGTAAATACCCACAGATGTACACAAGATGACAGAAAACACACATTTGCTCTAAGTCAGTTGTTTCTCCTAAAAAAGAAAAATAATGCAAAATATGTAATCAAATCCAATTGTATGCCGTTATAGAACTGACACTGCACTGAGCTGCACAGCTGTGTGTGACTGAACAGATCAAGTAAAAGACTGTAGCAGGATCCTTATTCACACCTCTTGATTATATATTTCTAACCCTGTCCTTTCTAAGAAAGCACATCAGGTTGCTGCATGATAATACCAAGAATGCTTCTAATGACCCAAATAAAAAGATATAGAATGTTGTCATCTTATGTTTAATTTTGTGCTTGCTCCATATTCACTGCCAATTTGGAAGTACTAAGTATATAACAGCAGAGCAAAGCCAAAGACAACTGTGTTGTGCTTTTTTTTTTTAATTTGTAGAGTATGGTGGATAAATGACAAGCTTATTTTGGCAAATATATTTTTTGTAAATTTTTGTAAAAGTTTTTCTTTTTCTAACTGATGAGCAAATTAATATATGCTGTGCCGGATCATTTCTGTTGCACTGGAGAGAATATATTCATTCAATAACACCATTTATTGCTACACCCTTTGCTATTTCACATGTTCTGTCTGGCCAAAAGTGCTGCAACATTCGATCGATTTGCCAGATCATCCTTTTTATTCATTGTCAACAAACACCACATCACTTCTTCGGCAGCAATTCATCAGTGCACTTAACTTGATCTATTTCCTGCAATTGCACATTTATATATTTAGTTTATATATTTAGAAATGGGGTGTTTTTAATGCTCAATGATATTTTAAAACTAGGTACAACTTTTTCTTATTAATTGATTTATGTGTGTCTGAAATCATTCTCCCACTTACTCATTCAATAAAGCAGTATATACAGCAGTGTATAGGACAGCAATAGGGAGACAAAATTAAGACTTACTTACTTGGGAGCGAATATTATTCAGAATATTATTAGAATGAAATCAGACATAGTTTGCAAACTGAAATATATTTTATCTAAGAAATATATATAAAAATTTGTATATTATTCTTGGAACTAAGCTAAAAAAAATCACTTTGCCTTGTGGTACTTAGCACTTCAGATAATAATATTATAAACTCCAGGAACAAATACTACGGGTAACAGCAAATAGAGGACACCTGAATAGTGCACTATACAGGAAAATCACATTAAGTAAGTGCAAGTATCGGAATTAATAAATTATGTCTACAATCAGATGTATAGTAATTTGTGCACATAATACTTTATGTTTAATGTGCCTTGCAACACCATGTTCCCAGGCTAGTAATATATTGCCAGTAATTATTTTTTGTACTCAGAAGCTCTTGTGTTATAATCATTTGGCTATTTTTGCTGTGTTTGAATGCAGCTCCATTTTGTCTCTAAAACCGATTATTATTTCCAGGCTTTCATTCATTCCCTGCATTCCCACAATCTTTTCATTCACTACTACCTTACTCCGCCATTCATCATTCACCATTTCCATTCAGTCCTGAGGCATTCATCCTTCAGCTCAGAGAGAAAGTGAGAGAGTATGAGAAGGAGAGAAAGTAAGAGAGCCCCCCCCCCCCACTCAAACAAGACGTACGTGCAAGACAGCAGGACCCCCCTGTTGGAAATAAAGCCTTATCTTTCTGATCGCAGTCGCTAATTCACCTGGCCTGAACCCACTGTGTCCCCTGCTGGCTACTGTCCCTATTCAACACACACACACACACACACACACACACACACACACACACACACACACACACACACACACACACACACACACACACACACACACAGGCTATAAATAATTTTATATACCAGTAATGTCAATTATAATATAATATATATATATATATATATATATATATATATATATATATATATATATATATATATATATATATATATATATATATATATATATATATATATATATATATATTTTTATATTTAGATATTTGGGGTAATTAATGTAAAAGACAATAGCACCTACTTGCCCTCATCATGCCCCCTTACCCATCACCTTCCATCCATCCACCCACAAACACTGTATAAACACAGTGATACAGGATTGGATTTCAACACACAGTAAACCAGGTCAGGAAAACAATACATACATTTACACACACACCTCCACACTACTGATTGCTATACAGTAAGAACCAAAATATCCAGTAAAATTGTTTCAAAACCACAACTACAATTGAGAAAGCGCTTAACTTTCCCTGCCTATGTTCTCTCTCTTTTGCTGTTCTTTCCCTTTCCCTCTCTCTCTCCTACCTGATTGTCTAGTTGTTTTCCCTGGCGACTCCCGGCTTCCGTTCCCAGGCTGGGAGGTGGGCCAGTGGCCACAGTACACATACTTTCCAGCTCTGAAGGCCAGCGGAGACTCCTCCTGTCCAAATAGCCCTGCAGGAAGAACTCCACTCCTGATCACTGCCACTGCACCACAATGTCACTCCACTTTACAGATCAGAGAGTGAAGGCATCAAGGGAAGGTGGCATCACCTATCAATAAATGCAAAAGACAAGTCCCCCAAAAAGAATTTACTACATCAGCATGTAATAATAATAAGACTGCTACCTGGATATAAATAAATCTAAAAGAGGCAAAATTACCTTCAACTCAACCCACATTTATTTACAATGTCCTTTCTTTACTTAACTCTAAAATAAAAACCTCCACTGAAAAATACTTTTTAAATGACTGAACATTTGTTTTGCACCAGGTCTCAAATCAAACACTAAAATCCGCACATCCTGCAATTAAAACCCTCTGTGTGGACACATAGCAAAGGTTCAGTCTGTTGTCCTGATGATTAACATAATTTACTAGATCTTTTTGTGTTGAGTTTAGTTTCACTAATAATAAACATACATTTGCATAAAGCATCCATACTTTTCCATGCAAATGCTGATTAGAATATTAAAAACCTGAAAAGTATGAATTTGAGGTAAATTTAGGACAGATAAAAATATTTATTAAATATTTCAATTGATTGAAACCCCTAATATATATATATATATATATATATATATATATATATATATATATATATATATATATATATATATATATATATATATATATATATATATATAAAAAAAAAAATATATATATATATATATATATATATATATATATATATATATATATATATATATATATATATATATATATATATATATATGACTTACAACTGAATAGTAGACAGTTAAGGGACCAGCAGTGGCATCATGGTGGAGCAGTGATTTAAACTCACCTTCCGATCGAAAGTTCAACAGGTGCGAACCCTGGAGATGTGAGGCAGCAGTGCTATTTACTAAATTTATTTTGTTGAAAACACAATTTATAGTAAAGGTGTGTTCACTTCTCCTTTTGTTAACAACTAAAATTAATTTGTTTAAATTTTTCAACTGGACCCAAAGAAAGAGTTGAAAGAGTTCACAAAATGCCCCTCTCTACACTAAGCACATTATTTATCCATCATCACAATCAACTTTTTTGTGTTCAATTCAATTCAATTCAATTCAATTCAATTCAATTCAATTCAATTCAATTCAATTCAATTCAATTTAATTGAGAGGAGTCCTGTAAGAGGAATCAGCAGGAAATCTGATGGACACAGAAACAACATATGAATTTTCACACACACAAACAAGCTCATAATGATATTAAGGATCAGAGCGGAGATGTGGCAACCATACTTCACCACTCTATAATCCTCTTACAAAATGTATGTTATTAATATAAATAAACCTGGAAATAAGCCAAATACATCAACAAATAATACTGACATCAATTTCAAATGTATTCTTGTGCATGTAAAAACACTAGTCAGATTTAACTTAAGCGCTGACACAGCCAGTGTCTTCCATCACAACAGTTAAACATAGTGAGTACGCATGAGGCTGTTTCTGACCTTGCTGTAAGTTTCATCCCTTGCTGTGCTACTCTTTCAGTAAATCACATCACACATCATGTCATAGCTTCATGTAGACATATATCTGAAGCTGAACATCAGTCTACTAGACTTTTATGTGATGTGAGTAAAACACAACTCGATGCAAATTGCATAATGATAGGGGCACTGATTTGCACATTTGGTAGACTTTTATGTCAGTGCAGTAATCGTTTGCAGAGGCTGCATGGTGCTAAAGCTGAAAAGCAGCTGTGGTGGTCGCATGAAAAGGCACTGATAGACACAATATTAACCTTTGGGGTGATATGGACTCTGATGCTGGTACTGCCTGTGCTGTTTAAAGTGTGCAGTAGTTATACTGAGACTATACTCATACAATGCCTTGCAAAAGTATCCAGGCCGCTGATCATTTCTCTCATTTACAAATATTACATTAAAATTTCACAGTTTCACATATAAAAAAAAAAACTATATACATAAAACTCAAATTCAAATATGATGACACTGGATTTATGTTTTTATGAAAAAAAAATAAAATAAAAAAAATAACTTGCATAAGTATTCAGCTTGGCAATTGTAGATCATTTATCTTTTCATACATAAGCCACACAATTTTGCTTGGCCTACGGATCATTGTCCTGCTGAAAAGAGAATGCCCTCTCAAGTTTCAGTTTTTTCAGGAGATTATTTCCCTATATTTTTTTCTAAATAATTTTTTAGTTATGTTCTAATAAAATGCCTGGTTCCTGTTTATGAGAAGTATCCCTAAGCATGTTGCTGCCACCACCATACGTCACTGTAGGGATGGTGTGTCTTGAGGTTTAGAAAGTTTTGGGTTTGCTCCGCATATAGCGCGTCGAGTTTTGGGCAAAAAGGTTTATCTTGGTATCATCTGACCACAAAAACATTTTCCACATAACAGCTGAATCAGTTTGATAGTTTTTAGTGGTACTTTTTGAGTGACAAGTCTTTATTGCAAACCCTCCCTTTAACAGTGTTATGCAGTGCCTGTTTTTTGGTTGAATGGTGCACCATTACTCCATCCCCAGCCCTTAAACTCAGACTAACATCCACATGAATCTTAGGGATCCTAGGTTTCATTGCACAAAGTATTACATCACTTCTGCTAACTTGTGCCTTGTTCCCATAGTGCATCCTTGTGCCATCTCTGGCTGTCCACATGATGTCAAAGGAAATGTGATTCATCATACAGCATAGTCACTGTGACCTGAGTGAGGCTACGGAGCTCACTTTTATAGCAAGCTGCCATCCCCTGTGTGTTCTGGCATTCTCCAAACCTGCAAAAAAGACATGTTGAATTCAAAATTCAGTACTTGCCTACACAAGAAAATGCACTATTGTTCTTATATATTTTTTATGAGTTTTAAATAACCTTTATATAAATGTTAAACATTTAAAATGTCTGCCAACTATGCAAGATACAATTATACAAAGATGCCACAGGGTTCAACAGTAAGAATGCTATTGGGCAGCAATTAATGCATGTAAACAATATCCTGTACACTTTTTCTGCTATTATTACAGTATTATGGAAGCACATGATGTAATAAAAGCTATAACAATCGGTTGCGTTGTGTAAACAGGAAAAAACTGTCCTGTCTTATTGTTATGCTGTGCTAGGATTGAGAACAGAACACTTTTTTGGAATTGGGGTAGTGTTAAATAAAATTACATTGTAACATTTCTTTGACTTATAATGTTTTTCAATAATAATAATAATAATAATAATAATAATAATAATAATAATAATAATAATAATAATAATAATAATAAATGGTTTTCCCCACCATATAGCAGTAGCAATTTTGTCATGTACTGGATATGATAAACTTTGATAAACCCTATAAAATGATTTAATAATAAAAAGGATAAATGAGTGTACTGAATATTTAACACACTATATGGCTAAAAGTAAACGGCTGAACATTGCACCCCTATGTGTCTCCTGCCACAAAGTTGAAATCAATGTACATATAGGTGTGATTGTCAGGGGTCCACAAACTTTTGAAAATACAGTGCAATGTATTATTTTATTCATTATAATTTACCTTTTGATAATAGCAAAAGCTCATGTATGGAATACTGAGTTCTTACAATACTTGATTTATACACCTGATAGGTGTGTTTGTATGTATTTATAGATTTAAAAAGAAAATCTTCACATATTGCCTTACAATACACTTTTAACACTTCACTGCAAAATTACTTAGAGTAAATGAAAAAAAAATACACTGATTTACACTGGCAACCAAAAATATGCTAATAAATGTAAATACTTTATGGCTTTAGTAGCTTGTTTTTTTAATAGGTGATGGAGTGGTTAGCTTGTGTGTTTATGTAGTAGTATATAGCAATATTTCTACTTTTAAATAAATATTTGGCCTAGCAGTTTGTTTGATACATATGTAATTAAATAACATCATATTCATTTCAGAAACAACGAGAAATGTAAAACATTTTCCCGAGAAAATAGATTTCCTAATGCGAGGAACTGAGAATCAAATAACAAACAAAACAAACAAGAAGCTGCAGTTCGAGAACAAATTCTAATTTTTCAATTGAATCTTTAAGATGAATGCTGGGAGTTAAATAAAGTAATTCTGGTGGTTGGACAGGTATAAGTAAGATTCTATTTTAAAAATGACAAAATTTTATTATATAGTAATGTATACCCAGAAATCAGATAAAACAAAGTTCACAAATAAAACAATTAATACTTTATTACACTAAAATGTTATATATAAAATGTGAGTTAATCCAATGATATTAAAATAATATTTGAAAAGAAGCTCCATACTATAAATAGAATAAAGTGCCTCCTCAACCAGGATCATACAAAAATCATAATTACATTAAAAACTGAGTTATTCAATAATCATACAAAAAAAAAAAATCATATTTACATAATATACCACAATAATTCCACTGTGATGACATGGCACCCAGATTTTAGCTGTAGAAGATGCCAAAAAAACTAATTAATTAATGTAATTTAAAAAAGGTTGGTATAGTGATTTGAGTTATATACTGTAAGTAATAGAATTTTATACAGCTATATAAATCAACCTAAATCTCATTAACCCCAGTGCTCAAGAAATCACTGCGGATATGGAAATGTGAATCAAGAATCAGATACTAAACCTCTAATCATATTTATATGTTATGTGAAATAATTAAAAGCAGTCACTTGGCAGGCTAGTTATTTAGCGGTGGTCGGAAAATGTCCAAAATGCATATTCTTACAAAATAATTGATCTTGGAATTTTTATGATTGTAAGAATATAGAGAATTTCCTAGGAGGTTTAATAATTAGATTTTCATTAGGAAAACCTATTAACCAGTTTATTGTGCATTTATATTTAATGGTTTAAAATGATGTCCAGGGTTATGTTACAAAAATAATGTTTTTGTAATATTTGCACATGATAAGTCAATCAAGTGAGTACAGAGAAATTGTTTCAAAGAAGGTGTGATTCAGAGAGCCAGGGTTAGTTAGCATGACACACAGCGGTCAGGGGTTGGTGAGGAGCTGTGATTGAATTAGAGTGGGAAATGGGTAAAGAGCCAGGTCCACGTTCAGGACAGAAAGCTCTCTGTGCCCTGCCTGCAGACAGGAAACTACCAGGCTCACTCCGATTAAGCCTGCTTCCTCTCTCGTTGCTCTTACCTCTCGACGACCCTTTGGCCTTATGACCTTCGCTCTGAATGTGGCAGTGCTCCAGCAGGAGGCCTGGCAGAGATAATGGACATACACACAATATACACACCACACAGGGCATACAGGACACGCGCACACACACACACACACACACACACACACACACACACACACACACACACACACACAGACACACACAGACACACACAAACACACACA
Organism: Silurus aristotelis; assembly: GCF_946808225.1. NCBI lineage: Eukaryota > Metazoa > Chordata > Actinopteri > Siluriformes > Siluridae > Silurus > Silurus aristotelis. Next base: position 16,319,289 of record NC_139581.1, on the reverse strand, counting down.
CACACACACACACACACACACACACACACACACACACAAACAAGCACACATGAGAAACCACTCACCCATTCAAAATTGCACATAACTTCAATTCAAAAACAATATGCTCTTTTCTGGCACTTGGTTGGGATGCCTTGCTGAAGAATTCAACAGACATCTGAAGCCATGAATTAAAATGTCAAGTCTGTCTGTATTCAGCACAACTCCAATACTTCTATCTCTTTTCCTCCTTTTGGCCGAAAACAAATTGTGCCAGTAATTTTTTCCTCTCCAGGAGTTTTAAGAGTGGTAATGTGAAGCACCTGTAGCCACACAGAGGCCAGAGGATTGCTGCAGGAGTGTAAGACCTGTATAAAATCATACACACACACACACACACACACACACACACAAACACACACACACACACACACACACACACACACACACACACACACACACACACACACACACACACACGCATTTCACAATATTTCATATTTATTTTATTTTATTTTAATTTTATAATTTTAATTTTTTTATTTATGTATTATTTATATTTCTGCTATACACAATATGTATAATATATATTTTTTTTATGTTTCATTATAAAAATGCAAAAAAAGTAATTTAATGTCTATAAAAATTAAATTAATATATTAGATACATGTATTCATGTATTAATGACATAAAATGGATACATACTTCTTCCTACTAATAGATATTTAATTGATGGATTTATTTAAATGTATTTTGTTTTTACAATGTCATCTAAAAATAACTAAAGATAAACATAAAATCCCAGCAGTTCGTAATTGTTGCTTAAATAAACTAAATAGTTTATATAAAAATTATAGAATGGCATGTGTATATATATATATATATATATATATATATATATATATATATATATATATATATATATATATATATATATATATATATATATGCAATCATACATATATGCAATCATTCAGTGATTTCAATCATAATTTGAACAAACAAAGTAGCAAAAAAATCTTCAAAGCCACCTTTTATCACATCTAGCCCACTGTGTATGCTCAAAATGTAGCAACAATCAGACGTTAGCTGTCATCTCTGATCTCATCTAAAATGTAAACTCGTGAGGATACAATACAATTAGACCTGGCAAACCAGGCATTGGAGACTCTAGAGGACTGGTCGGGTGGAGTGACAGTCTCATAAAAGACCTTCACCCTATAGAGCCACAAAGCCTGGTCTAAAGGGAAAACATTCCTGTGTTGTATTCTACAGTCAGCGTTTTATCACTGTCACCTCTTATTAGATAGAGAAAGTGCACTTCATCAGGCTACAAACTCTCCACATACAACAAGATAATGTCAGTGCACAAAGAAAGTCAGAGTCTAATAATCATCTCCAGATGAAGTAAACGTTTCAGCATGGACTTTCATACTGATATCAACTCTAGTAGATTTCTAAATGTGTACAACAAATGATTTAAGTTTCTACTGTTGTGGAATTTCAGTTGTGTAAATCAGGGGTGGAGACTAATGTACTACATGTACTTTTATTTCACTTTAATGATACTTAGTATAATTAGAATAATTAGTATAATTAAATCATGTTTCTTTTACTTTAAAAAAAATCTGTTTTGTTACATTTATTTTTAGTCAGTATTAG
>NC_139581.1:16310148-16312648 GCF_946808225.1 Silurus aristotelis | reverse complement strand
TCCCCAAACTTTAGATAGACAGTGTAGGTGTTGGAATTCTGCAATCCATTGGAAAGGAAGCAGAAAGCAGAATGATTCTCACAGCAGAAAGATTCTCCATCTGTTTTATGGCTTTTTCTTTCACCCTTACAGCAGGGGGAAGAAGAAAAGAAAAGATTCTTCTCTTTTTTAGATTCACATAAAGTTTGAGATATTTGATGATTTATAGGGAGGGGAATAGCGAGCAAGAGAGTGGGTGAGGGTGGATGGCAGGGAGGGGGGGTTAAACATGATGCAAACCATTTGGAGAGGGGAGTGTAGGCTGCCAGCACAGCCTGCTCTGTTTAAACTGGAGAGGAAGTGACCGTATATACAGCATGCCAGCAACCGCGCTCTCTTCTTCCTCACACACACACATACACACTCACTATCACAGAGGTCAGTCCATGGCCATTGGCTGCAGAGGGTGTTTGTTATTGTAATATTATGTTTCTTTACATCACCATCCCGGCCACCATCACCATTATTATCATTATTCCTATTATTACAATCTATGAGACTCGGGGCAGACAGCAGGGCAAGAAGAAAGAGTGCATAAGGAGGACAGAAAATTAGGAGAAGAAAAAAATGACAGGCTGAAAAATGAAAGACAGAGTGCGAGGGAGGATAAGAGGTCAGCGTTTTCCCTCAACAACCCTCCATGACTTAATCTCACTGCACTCTGCGCGAGACCTTCCCAGGGCCACAGGCGCAACACGCGAAAAGCTGGAGGAAAAAAGAGGAGAGATTGAGGATGATGAGAGCTCTGTTGGACTCAGCTGAAATTGAGAGTGACCTCTACCGCCTCCTTATGACTTACGTCTAAAATTGCAAAGTCCTTGATGAGCGTCAAGAACGCCATTAGATTCTTATCATGCGCGAAAACACATCAGAGTGACATGGCGTGACAAAACATTGGCACATTATACTTTCATAATGTTCCTGAAAATTCACATGAATGATGCATTTAAATTATTCATTCTCCTCTTTCAAATAAAAGCCAGCACGAGGGGAGTCGGGTGCCAGGTTGGCTTTGGTGACGCATCTTTCCTTTAATTGACAAGCTCTGACAGAGTGCTGGGTATAATGCGGCAAGTTTCACACAGCTCTTACCTTAGGCAACAGCCAGAGTCTATAGTGGTTGCAGCACAGGTGTCAGGTGCTGGGTGTGTACAAATAATGGCACTAAGGGGACTTGGAGCCCAGATCACACATTTTTACAAGGGTTCGGTCAACTGCTTTTATATTAGGGATGTAACCAAACATTAATACACAATTTGAAAATAATAGATGATGTAGTAAACAGATGCAAAATACTTTTTTGTTCAATTTAATTAAAAAATTTCTGCTGGTAAAGAGCAAAACTCAAGCTGGAGTGGTAGATTTCCACTGGCCTTGAGCTTCTCATTGCGATGCATGTTTGTATGCCGCTGGCTGTGATTTGACTTCAGTGGTGTGTTTGCTGATTTCAGGAAATATTTGCTGCTCGTTGCTCCTTGAACTTTATTTGCACTGTTGGGTGTCATTGTTCTAGGGGATACGCAACTCTCTGTGCCATGATGCTAAGTGTCTGTGCTCACTTTGTGTTATGGTTGGGCAAATACAATTTTTGTTCAAAAATTTTCATTTATAATGTTCCCTATCATTTCCCATTTGAGCTGGCAAATAATATAGCTTACACAGACCACATGCTGTTGGCAGGGCAGCATATCTCATCTGGGTTCTTCAAAAAAGAATTTTTTCAATGCAGATGTTTTTCTACATTCTTTATTGTTATTAGGAAATTGCCAAATTGTGGGTGCACTGTAACTGGTGCTATATTTCGTACAAGAAAAACGCACACAATCACTGAAATCTGAATCCACATATAGATATGTAACAAAACAGATAGAGATACAGATAGTGGCATCCTAATGCAAACCTCAGTGTGCAATCGAACTGAAGTGCAGGCCTTGCTTGTAAGAGCCCTTGTCTTTTTCCACATGGACTCTAGTTCAGGTCATTACAATGAGAAAACGTTTTAGCTGTGACGTAAACTAAACATGGTATGCATTATGAGCTACAGACGGGCAATTTCTTTCTTTTTTTTTTTTACATTTCAGCTGGCTAAATGGAGAAGTGCCGGAAAAGAGAGCAGGATCGCTGCAGATGTCTGGGGTACACACAGAAAAATGCTGGAAACAGTTCACAAAATACTGATGCTTTTTAAATTATTCATTCATATTATTATGAATATATTTTTTTAAATTAGCTCTCTGTTCTTCATGCTTGGATAGATTCTGGGATTTTAAATGTAGGCTTGCAAAACTTTGTTTACATTCTCTATTGTAATATTGTCAAGTGAATGGCAGCCTTTCTTTTATGTCCAACTATATTTGAAGCCATGCTCCTTTCCCATACAGGCCATTAGCCAGTGTTTTCCTGTCCTGTCTTTCTTATTAGCCTAAACTGTCCAAACCACAAGTATTCATTTAACTTACAT
>NC_139581.1:16282648-16307648 GCF_946808225.1 Silurus aristotelis | reverse complement strand
ATGATGTTAACCGTACATTTTACTACGCTTTTATAATTTTACCCAAAAACAATTAAGGTCTGAATCACTAATCAATTTCCAACTTCTGTATAAAACCTGTAAATAGCAGCTAAACTGTAACTAGTGCTGAAGTTCTTACACGTCGACAAAATGCTTGCAATACTTTAGGCTGGTGGCTCAAGCTGATGAGGTGTCATGTACATGGTCTGTGTTCCTGTGTTATGCCTCATACAGTACCTTATGCATAACATTAAAATCACGATATCCAAGATATCCAAAAGTGAAAAACATCAAAACATCACGATTGGGTCAAATGTACAGTGGGAAAGAAAGAAGCAAATGGGGGAAAAAAGATTCTGAGGAAAACATTTTCGAGGACTTACCATTACATTCATATATCTTGTCTATATACTAATTTAGTGGAGACAGACATGGGGCTGAGCACATTGTCAGACATTGTCAGTATGCCTGTACTCCACACATTAGAGAGAGAGAGAGAGAGAGAGAGAGAGAGAGAGAGAGAGAGAGAGAGAGAGAGAGAGAGAGAGAAGAGAGAGAGAGAGAGCGAGAGAGAGAGAGAGAGAGAGAGAGAGAGAGCTATTAGGATTTCCTTCTGTGCCAACTCTTTATCCAGCCCATCAACACACTGTACAACCACAGAGAAACACCTCTGAACACAACTGACTCATGCTTGAACACTCTGTGAGGTACTTTTATTGACCTCATGTATTAATGTATTAAAGTTATGTCATGCTTAAACCTACCCCTGACATTAACCTTACTAAGCAGAAGGAATTCTTTTGTCTTTTTCAGTTAGTTTTAAATACAGTCAGATGACAAAAAATAAATGGTGGATTTGTTATGCAGTGGGGACATTTAACTCTCATTGTCAATACAAATTTCCAAAGCACATTTACCTATTTAATTTTTATATACTTTCCCTATCAACACTTTACCTATAAAAACTTTACGTATCAATTTCTATACTGAAATTGAGTTCTCTCTTCCTAGGATGAAAATGTATATATTCATTAAAAGAGTGAACAGTTCTGTCTGTACAGTGGCCCTTACAGTAAATAGATAATAGCTAAACACATATGGGAGATCAATCTACACCACCATCATCTAAACACCATCTAAAGGAATATCTTTGGCAACAATAATTTTTAGTTCTCCATTAAAATTATGTTGTAAACCTTATCACATGCTGAAAAAAAGATATAGACTAATATAATATAATATAATATAATATAATATAATATAATATAATATAATATAATATAATATAATATAATATATTACAAGCTGCACAATAAAAACATGCATTTTATGTAGAAAACATGTCATACTGTACATAGAATATTCATAGATGTGCATGTGAAGGAGGATTATGAAAACAGTGGGAAGTTCCCCCCAAAAATTTATATCGTTTTTACTTTGGCCATTTGTCATCCAGTTTTTCACACGATTGTCCCGCAGCTCAAAATCACTGTAAATAACTTTTTCAGAAGAGTATATAATGTTGCCATGTGTCATAGAAGTTGCTTTGGACTACTGTCTTTTAAATACAATATACAATATATGGATAAAAGTGTTGGGACACCTGTCTTTTCCAGCCATATGTAATTTTTCTCCAAACCTTTAACCACAAAGTGGGAGGAGCGTAATAGTATAGGATGTCATTGGATTTGATATCATTTAACTTTTATTTCACTTGAACTAGGCGACCAGAACCAGTTCCAGTATGACATCACAAAGTGACTTCCATGGAGATATGGTCTACATGAGTTGAAAATCTTGAGTGACCTTAACCCTATTGTTTATCTTTGGGATGAATCAGAATGCTAAATGCACCCCTCACCCTACATCAGCACCTGACTTTACTAACACCTTTTTGTTTAAGTATGCACAAATTTCCACAAGCACATTCCAAAATCTAGTGTAAAATCTGCCCAGATGAGTGGATGTTATTATAGCAGCAAAGAGGGACTAAATGTGGAATGGGATGTTCAAAAAGCGCCTACAAATCTTATGGACAGGTGTCCAGAATCTTTTGTCCATATAGTGTATTTACATTACAATAACACAAGATTAATACAAGATTAGCTAGTTTGTGTGTTTTGCACTGCATCTCCAGTAACATCTGGGCTATTACTTAATTTTTTTAAATGTAAATTTAAAGCTAACACAAAATATTGAGATCAATTCAGAACATACATAAAAAATTGCACAAACAATCAATGATGAGCACATGCCACTGCTACATTCATTGATGAGGGTGGTGTATCATTAATCTTTAAATATTACTGTAAAAACAGAAACTTGAGATTCCTGTCAGAATGTAACAAACTAAATAATGTGACCTTTTATTTTACATTTTCTTGGGGTTTTAGTCATATAGTATATGGAATGAAAGCACTGTCAGTAACTCCATATATTAATAAATAATGTTTAATTAGTATTTATTAAATATTTAAAAAAAAATCTTTCTGGGTTTTGCATGATCATATACAGAAGCAGTATATGGAATGAAAATGCAGTGTAGATCAAATGTAAGCAGATTCTGACACACCGTTAGTACACATGGTAAATTCTCCACTCTCTACTCATTTTTAAAATATAAACATTTTTCTGCTGCTTTCATGCGGAGAGTGCAAAAGGCATTCTTTATCACTCAGAAATAATGAAGGGAAGGATATCCTTAATATGATGCAGAGAGTGGTCTAAATAAATTACATTAAAGTGTGTGTGCAAATAAAAGGGAATAGCTTTGGCGGGAGTCAATAAAGCAATGCAAGACAGTTAGCTGTTATTAAGTTTTGCTCAAAATTCACAGAAACAGGAAATGACAAGTTATGTTTCATGACCTTTTTCAAATCACAACACAATTTTTAATTCCACATTCTCAGTGCTTTCTTCCACACAGCCCTAACCAGACGAAGCCTGGAGGGGAGGATGTGCTAGAGAGGAAGACAAGAGTGAGGACAGATAGAGACAGAGGAAAAGGAGGGAGGGGGGTTGCAAAGAATGAGAGTGTGAGCAAAACACAGATAGATATGCTAGACATCATCATGATGACTGAGTGGGGCAAAAAAAACACAGGAAGTGATAGAGACAGAACTGGGGAGCCTCAGACACAGAAGTTGAGGTGTTGTGTGTATGTGTGTGTGTACTGAGGAAGGTATAAGTGTGGGAAACGTGTGTATGGCTGGCTGGCTGGCAGGGCTGAGGACTTTATGTCGTCAGTTTGGGCCTGAGAAGGAAATGTGCTAGGGATAAGGCGGCCATGTGGCAGGATGTTATGGATTTCTAATTAGAGCAATTCATCTGTCAGCGAGGCTGCGCTTTCACTACAGCTTTCTCTGGACTAACTGGCCTGCAGGCTCAAATCATACACCAACATCTGCCACATTCTTTGCTTACACTGCTGAACATGGCATAACCAACACACTCTCACACCAAACACAGAAGGCCTGGTGTACAATTGCAAAGTTAAATTAAACAAACAAACAACCAAGCAAAAAAATGAAAAAAAGATAATAAAAAATGAGCCAAACTAAATCAATGAAGTCCATGGAGCAGATTATTTCCAGGTATAGTTTATATACTTACAGTAACAACAAAAAGGTGCACGATTTAGCTATATTTATTTATATAGCTGCATCTATGATATGCATATTTTTTACATATAAATATATCACACACACACACACACACACACACACACACACACACACACACACACACACACACATATATATATATATATATATATATATATATATATATATATATATATATATATATATATATATATATATATATATACAGTAGTATATATATATATATATATACTACTGTATATAAATGTACAATGCTTTGCCCCATGACGTGCCTAAATATAGATAGTATGTCACACTGCCGCTAATGGATATCCAGTTAAAGAATGTCATATGGGTGCTAGGTTGTTTTGAAGAAAATCGATGTAAAGTACACGATACTCTGCCACTCTGACATTGCTGAATAAGGTATGCCATTCCGTCAATATTGCTTTAGAGAGTCACACTGTTGCTATGACATATCTATATAGACATTGTCATCTTGCCACTATGATATATCTTATATTGTGAAACGTTTACCTCAATAATATCTTTTTATAACAGCATTATAATTGTTATAAGGTCTTCTGCTTTCTTATAATGGCTTTCCACCAGTTTTTGTCTTAGCCACACATTTTTTTTTCCACTAGTGTGGCTGAGAGGATTTGTGGTTATTCAGATAGCATTAGTGAGGTCACAGTAATTATGTCAAATTACAATGACAAATTACGTGAAACAGGCAGTCCAAAAACATTTTTAAATTCCAATAAAGTGAAAAGTTAATGCTACAACATTATTATTCTATACAGTTGTGTCTTCGTCTTCATCTTCTTCTTCTTTTTCTTCTTCTTCCTCTTCTTCTTCTTCTATCAGCTTCTCCCATTAGGGGTCACCACAACGGATCAACAGATCCGTCTCCATACCCCCCCCCCCCCTGTCTTCTACATCTGTCTCTTTTAAACCAACCACCTGCATGTCTTCCCTCACCAAATCCATAAACCTCCTCCTTGGCCTTTCTCTTTTCCTCCTTCCTTGCGGCTCCATCCTCAGCATTCTCCTACCGATAAACCCCATGTCCCCTCTCTGCACATGTACAAACCATCTCAATCTCGCCTCCCTCACCTTTTCTCCAAAACATCCTACATGCACTGTCCATTTAATAAAATAATTTCTAACCCTGTCTATCCTCGTCACTCCCAATAAAAATCTCAGCATCTTCAGCTCTGCAACCTCCAGCTCCACCTCTTGTCTTTTAGTCAATGCCACTGTCTCTAAATCATACAACAACGCAGGTCTCACCACAGACCTAAACTTTTCCTTTCACACTTGCAGATGCTCTTCTATCACAAATCACTCCTGCCACTCTTCTCCACCCACTCCACCCTGCCTGCACTATTTTCTTCACGTCTCCAACACACTCTCCATTACTTTATAATGTTGACCCCAGGTACCTGAACTCCTCCACATTCTCCACCTCTTCTCCCTGCAACCACACCACCCCACTTTCCGTCCTCTCATTCACACACATGTACTCTGTCTTACTCCTACTGACTTTCATTCCCCTTCTCTCCAGCGCATATTTCCACCTCTCAAGGCTCTTCTCAACCTGCTTCCTGCTCTCAGTCCAGGGAGACTCCTGTCTGACCTCGTCCGTCAACCTGTCCATCACCACTTCAATCAGGATAGGGCTTAGAGCCGATCCTTACAGACCAACATCCACCTTGAACCAGTCTGTCATTCCTACTGCACACTTCACTGCTGTCACACTGTCCTCATACACGTCCATACATGTCCTGACGTCCTCATACAATAGCACATCTCCTCTCTCGGCACCCTGTTGTACGCTTTCTCTAAATCCACAAACAATTCTATACAGTTGTGTAATTTTAAAATTGAGTCATCAGATTGGGGAGGACCCACAGGTTGGTTTGATGGTCAGGTCCCCACATAATACTGGCCATATAGTGTACCTGTGAAGAGATAATTACTGTTGTTATGACAAACATAGCATAAGACATTCTGTAACTATGTAATAGTGATATTCTGGTACTATATCAATAAAGGTCACTATATCAACACTATGTCACTAGTTATGGAAAAAATGTCACACTATCAATATGATAGCTATGTCACTCTGACAACCTTGCTGTTGTGCCATATTAAAAATCTAAAGCTTATGGCATAGCATCCTAAAACATTATTTGTATAAAACATGTATGTACTGTAAAAGTGTACAGCTCTTTATAGCTCAAGCTCCAGTGTAAACTAATTTTTTTCCATATTTAGGTGAATATTTAATAACCCTATCTCTAACTACCACCCCCTACATAAACATATTCACTTTAATAATTTTGAAGGAACTAGTGACAGGTTCTCCAGAAAGGTTTTCCAGAAGGCCAAGCAAAAGTGAAATAAAATGACTGCACCAACCAAAACAAATGTGCCAGGTCCTTTAGCAGGTGAAACCATGTAAAAGCTTTGGCTTTTAAATGACTTCATATATAAAATTTGTTAATATGAAGCAGCAAAGTCAGGTTAAGGAGGGATTATTAAAGCTAAGGCAATAAAAAGGATTTAAACAGCTCCCCCAAAGAGTTTATGAGGCTCTATGCCAGTCGGGGTAGTTTAAGGAAGTTAATCATCATGGTGCTGATTCAGTTTTTTCATTCAAATCTTAGCTGGTCTATTATAAATGCCATTTCAATAGTAATATGCCAATGTTTGGTGGCATTACAACCTACTGCATGCTCAGATGCTTGTGCAGTTTTTTCATGTTGATTTGAGCACTATTAGTGAGATTTTATTTACCCTGCTAGCCTTCACCACAAAATGTTATGTTGTGTCAACATCTGATATAAAACATGTGCTAATTACAATGCTGCCTTTGCGTGTGACATACAAAAGTGCTCACACAAAATATGCTCTTCTAATGTCATCTGCTTTGATAAAATTTTGTGTCAAGTAAACCCACTGCCATCAAATATAGCAAAAAGAAAATATGCAAACATTAAATTATATTTGAAACAGATTTATTTAAAAAAGAAATTATTTAAAACCTGTGCACTGGACATAACCTGTGCACTAATTATTTTAATATTATCAATGTAATGTATACAAGAAAAACAGCCTAAACTATAATATTAAATGTTCTGTTACGGTCTGTTATGGTTATCTGGGAAAACAATTATACTTCATGTTTACCCGACATGGCAATTGCTTTCCACTAAAAAAAAGCTGCACCTCGTTATGCAGTTTGCCCTGTCATCAGGCTACTGAATGTCCAATAAGGATGAGACAAGGCATTTTGAGTAGAAATCCACACCATCTCAACACAACTGTAGAAGGCATTGAAGGTCACAATGGGCCAAGATTGCTGTAAAACGCTTCAACACTCTGCTGAGTTCATGGTTGATTATTTGGCAAAAAAAATTGCAAAAGAGTTTAGCAAGGCAGCTCTGAAATTTAGTGCACACAGAGTGTGTGTGTGTGTGTGTGTGTGTGTGTGTGTGTGTGTGTGTGTGTGTGTGTGTGTGTGTGTGTGTGTGAATGGGCCCACAGCCTGCTGGAACTTCAGTCAAGATCATAGGAACTCTCCATTTAGAAACGGTGGAATGGAACATGAAATGGACGAGGGCTCAGTGGAATGTGTTCATGTGAAAAAATTCTGCTTTCGTCTCTTTTAGAATCCTTTTTCTCAATTTAAGCAACTCTGTCCAAGAAATTCCAGAAAAGCAAGAGGAGAGACAGAGTGTGGGGAGGGGGCAAAGGGAGGGGGGTCGTGGCGAGACCGGGAACACAGAGCAGCGGCCGGGGGGATGTTTAGATAGGTGCAGGCTGCCACTAGGAAGTCCGGGCTCCAACATAAACACACAGCCACACAGCCCAGCGTCCATGAGTGTGGGAGAAATCTGCCCTGAACTGCCAGAGAGAGAAAAAGGCAAAGGGAACGAGTGAGGGGGAGTAGGGAGGATGGGTATACAGCCACTTTCACATCCCTGCAGAATATACATACAGCTGATGCTGTCCTAACTGTCTGTTTTTCTACCCCTTTCTCTGGTAATGGTATGAGCATTTCTAAATAAGACGTGTCTCACAAACAAATGCACTCATACACTAACATTCTAACTCCTTCCCCTCACACATTATCCAGAAAAAATAGGCAGAACTTTTCAATCCCAATTACAGTGTATTTATCCAAACTCAGAACGAGTGTATCAGTAAAGTAACCCACTATAACATCTTTGGAGTGTGGATCATCTTTTAATGTCAGTAAAAAGCACATTCTAAATATGGAGTGTAGTTAATGCCACTTTGTTCTACTTCTGGTGTTTCCTAGCTATACATGGAGTGCAATTCACCAGGCTGAATTCTGTCCATAATTAGGTAATAATTGCTTTTTTTTAAACTAAGAATTAACTATGTATTATAATATGTATTTTTTTACTGTGTACACAAATCCTGAGGTTACTGTAATTTTTTTTTTATTAATTTTTTCTACATTTATTTATTTTCAGTAATTCAATAAATAATTTTAGAGGTTGTCCCTCACTATCACAATATTAGTAAAACAATATATTTTTTGTTTGTTTTGTTATTATTATTATTATTATTATTATTTTAAATTTATTATTAATAATAATAATAATAATAATAATAATAATAATAATAATAATAATAATAACAATAAATTGGAAAACTTCCTGCCCATGTGGAATATTTCAAATATTTTATATGGGGTGAATTTTGGGTAACGAGGGTAAATGAATGTTATAGGCCACTAAAACATTTTTCTCATTAACTATATTGGATGACTCAAGAAAAAAGAATGATCCAGGCATCATTCATCAGGCATTAAATGTAAATTAAATCACACATTAATAAAAAAATAAAAAATTGGTTGTGGTAAAAAAGTATTGTTAAATGTTATATTTGAAAGTGATTTGGGACACACAAAAAATTTATTGTAGTGCTTTACATAAGTGATAAGTTATTTATTATTTATATACATAGTATCTTATTGTGAGGGTTGTTGACAGTCATGTCTTCATGTCTAAATTTAATATATATATATATATATATATATATATATATATATATATATATATATATATATATATATATGTAAATGTAATATCAGTTTGACAAAATGGCAAGTTAATCATGTAATCTCTCAGGTAGCATTGTTTATGTTTGATCACCATTTGCTGTTATAATAACCTCCACTCTTCTGGTAAGATGTTTTACTAGATATTGAAGTGTAATATTGGAGAGCCCAATTCAGGTGTACAATAGGGTTGAGGTCAGGATCATCAAGATGTAAACCATATCTTCATGGAGTTTGCTTTATGCACAGGGGCATTGTCATGCTGGAAAAGGTTTGGGTCTCCATGTTCAAGTAAAGAGAAAATCTGATGGTACCGTATACAAGAGCCATCCTATGCAATTATGTGCCTCCAACTTTGTGCCAATGGTGTGGTGAAGGACCAAATATGGCTGGGATTTAAGTACCCCAATACTTTTGCCTATTTAGTGTATCTTTAGTGTGACATGAAATAAACTCAAACTCTGTTTTAAAATACTGAGAAGCAGCGATTCTCTGTGTGGAATTTCATCCTGTCAGTAGAAAAGCAGCAAGTTGAAGCTGAACAGTAACAGGTTTTGGGAAATGTCATTAAAACTAGACTTGTTTCCACCAGACATGCAGCTATATAAAAAGAGGCGCAGGTGAAGTTCAATGTGACATTCTGATGTATGCTGTCGCCAGCTCTGACCCGCACTACAGAGATGTCTAGAAGATTCGGAGTACATTCATCTCTTAGACAGGTGTATGTGTGTATGTGTGTAAGCAGACTCCTGAGATGCGGGTAAAGCTGGAACAAGGCCAGGTTAAGCATGTTTAGTCTGTATGGTGTTGAGAAGACCCATGTGCACAGAGTCAGGGGGGATTGCGTGAGGAAAGGGACCATCAGAGCACATCTCCATCCATAGAAAATCCATTACACAGCAACTACAGTGACAGAGATAAAAAGTCAAAGAAGTAGAATGACACTTCATTGTCTGAGATGAGTCATGCCTGATTCTTTACATACAACCTAGCTCTGACTGCCAGGATGATATGTCACATGCTTGAGAGAGGGGGAGAGGACACACACATACACACACACACACACACACACACACACACACACACACACACACACACACACACACACACACACACACACACACACACACACACACCACACACACACACACACACACACACACACACAGGCCAGTAAACATTTACATGTCCAGTTTTTCCCAGAACAGCATCATGACACAGCTGTGAAGCCCAGCAGCACCCAGTCTTTCAAACACAAACACCCACACAAAATTATAAATACATGCCTTTGTCTTACCAGAAACCCATTGTGTCATCTATTACCATTTATATAAAAATTTGAAATGTTGGTCAAGACAATGGCATGGGATCGTCCTCCCACATTTAGCAGCTGTATCACACCACCAAAGTCATAAAAAAAGCGAAGAATTAATCGATTACATAGAAAATGAAGACACAACCTAAATCCATACGAGTCAGCACTAAAACGCTTATAGCCGACAGTTTCTTCATAATGTGCTACAGGAAATCAATCAATCTGCAGAGCCTACAAACAACTGCGATAGAAGCTAAGAATGACCTGAATGGCCTTTTCCACTGCAGGATCTTTATCAACTGTAACTCATCAGCAGAAGACTCAAAATTTCTCAGCTTATGCTCTTCTAATGTGTATACATTTGTTGTTTTTACTGCAATATGTATTTTTTATTTTAGAAATTGTCACGCTTCAACTAACAAAGAACAGCTAACAAAGTTATGAATAAGCACTAACGAACAAGCCAAAGATGGCAGTAGAAAAAACAATGTGACATTCTTTTGTATAAAATTGTGAAATTGAACACTTTAATACAGCCACAAAAATGTAATAATTTAAATTTGAGAGTATTTGAAAGAAATAAAACATAATTTAAGAAAAATAAACCGTATTTTATATGGTTCGACTTGAGACAAAGCCACTGTGCCTGAATTAAGTTTGCAGATGCAGTCGCTGGAATGTAGGCGCCATTGTGACCCTCAACTTTTCCTGGCTCTGATGCAGAACCTGTTGTCCTAACGGGGCGACAGACCCTGAGAGGCAGCTCTGGAATTAACAACAGTCCTGTCATGTGTCACTGACACTGTCCTAGCCCACTGGCTTCTGCCACTGTGGAATGGGTTCCACAGAAGGAATCATGAGCTTGTGCGTGCACACACACACACACACACACACACACACACACACACACACACACACGCAAACACACAGAGAGTACACATCTATGATATTTATGTACTCACTGTATACTACACCATATAAAACCTTTATCTTCTTTACTCACTGTACAATAACACTCACACACACACACACACACACACACACACACACACACACACAAACACAGACACACACACACCTTGCACTCTGCATAAATCCCAGTAAACACAATAAATGTGTTCTCTCTGCACTGTAAACAGATCTGTTGAACTGGAAAAGCTTCAGAGGGACAAGTCAAGCTGGAGACATATTAGTGTGTGCTGCCTTTCAGTGCTCTATCACACAGCAGGAATACACTGGCCAGGCTCACTCCTACACAGGCTACAGCTCAATGAAACTAGCCAGGGCTTGCTGGTTTACAATCACTCAAACACACTGTGGCCCAGCCGGGCCCTGTGTCTTGTGATCTGCTGCTACACAGGCACGCGCACACACATACACATGAGACCAAGACTTAGACAGGCCTCTCTCTAATGACTGTCTCATTGCCTTTGCACTTAATTGAGCCAATTTGTTTTCATGATTCATGGCAAATGAACCTGAACCACTTTAGCCTAATACATCAAACCAATGTGAGCAATTTACACTCACAGAGTTTATATACGAGATTATTAGGACTGCATTGAGTGAATGACAGCTATGTTGAGGCTCAGAGCTGATCTGCATTGGAAAACATATACACATTTTATGCATGAAGTCAATGGTTGTTAAGTGGGTGGAGATTGAATGTAATTACTAGCCAAAATCAAAATCGTGGTAAGATGGATGCTGTAGTCAACAGGTATGAGGTATAAATACAATTTCTGGGGAATTATCGGAAAATCAGAAGAGGAAACGACATTAAGTTAATGTATTTTTTCAAGATTCTCTAAAACTTTTTCATTTTGTGACTCTGTTTAAAAAAACATTTAAAAATGGAAGTGATGACAAGGGTAAAACTGAAAGAAAACTAAACACTGCAGATACACTGTAAGAAAGCAGGTATACTGACAAGTGAATATATTTTGTATAAAAACTAATTAGTCTCAGATTTCCTATTATAAAAACATTATAAATCAAATATAATTTAGAAAAATAGAAAAAAAAAATTGAAATCAAAATGTTAGTATTCATTCATAATATCAAGCTTTGAATTATTCATTTAAATTGCTGTCAGACCAATAAATTCAGAAAATTGAGAAAAAGACTGTTTCAAGCTCAAAAGGATTCAAAAGTTAAAAAGAACACACAATGATCAAATAAAACTATTTGATTTACTGTATTGTTGTTATAGAAAATTCTATATACATACTATATATTTTTACTTTCTAAGATTTCTTTCTTTTTTTGCATTGTAGATATTTGAACTCTGGAAATAAGGAAGCTGTCGGTCATGTGTTCTGAGGTTAAAATTCTTCATTTAATTACAAAATGTGTCATTTGTTAACCAATCATCTGTGGAATTAGAAGAGGTGGTGAAAGTAAAGAGAAAATTGTTCATTCATTTATCTTTAACTCTGTGGAATGCCAGGCCATCACAGGACATCCTGCACACAGATTCCAACTTAGAGACAATTTATTAAAGTAGTCATTTAATCTTATGGGCATGTTTTTGGAAGATGAAAGGAAACTGGAGATCCTGGAATAAACCCACACAAACATAGAGCATACAAATTTCAGATGGTTAGCAGAGGTTTGAACCAGGCCCTGCTGCACCTCCATTCTGCAAGAGAATTTACCAGTGATAAATGATTAAAAGTTTATCAAAAGTAAAACTTACCAAATAACTAATGAAAACATTTTTATAACAATATCCACTAATTATGTAATAAAAATAATCATAATAGATAATTACATTCCACTTAGTTGCTTGTTCAGTCCTGTCTGATGTTCAGTCTTGACTACTGCAACTGGCTCCTGGGCTACTGATTGATCACTCACCTGCTCAGTTTTAAGATGCTTTGGATAAAGATAGTAGTAGGCAAAGTACCAATACATTATAAAATATATGACTGTATAAAATATGTATAAATAATGTGACCCAATATGATTCAGTTATAATAGAAGTATTCAGCCAAAAGTTTATTTAAAAAGTTGGCAGTTACATTTAATTGTAGTGAAGTTAATACATTTACTAATGGAAATAAGTTAATGCCATGTTATATTGTGAAAAATAACTTTAACTTACTTATCATTTATTCTCTTGCAACAATGCAATTCAGTGTCTGCAAGCTTGCAATATTTGCCATTAGCTAGAATATGAATAACAACACTTAGCCTAACCTGGCAGTAGCATAGAAAACTTTAACGTTCCAGTTAAAATCAGCAAATAATTAACAACATGCTTTGATAACATGCTTTTTAAAAATTTAATTGAGTTCATATCTTTTTGGAAGGTAAAAGGAAGATTCCCTTTTTACAAGCTTATTCTTTTTTAATTAAACATTTTACTGAGGTAGCCCCAGGGGCACTCACCCTCAAGTTCCACACTGCGGTCCAAAAAAATTTAAATAATATAATATTAAAAGACCAAAATAATACTTATTATAAATAGGGATACAATTACTCAAGTATTGTCAACCCCTTCAGCCAAATGAGAAAATATTAATAAAGTGGAAATGTTTTCCAAGTACTTCTCTAAATTGCATCTGCCAAATGGCATAAATGTACATGCAAATATTATGGGACATGAATTGCAAATGTGATCTCGATAAAAAATACCCTTAGACAGCTAAGTTACTGGCAAAAGTACACAGAGAATGTCCCAAGTTTTAAATGTAGAAACAGTACTACACACGGCTTCTGCATGCCATCAATTTCCTTTTGGCATAGAGGGCAAGCAGGCAAGAGAGAGTCAGTCAGAGAATAAAGTAAGAGAGAGAAGGAAGGGGTGTTAGAATACTGAAGCAAGAAGCCAATATTTTATTCTGGAAAAATCCCCTTTCCCCCTTTCCATCCAAGGTGGAGGGGGAACTTTCAGTCCCTATGAGAAGTGAAAGGTTAGAAATAAGTGAATGTGTAAAGAGGCAAAATGAGAGCGAGAGAGTGAGGATGAGAGCAGCCACGTCTAAAGTTTGTCCTCTGTGCAGATGCATGTTGATGCATGCTAGGCTAGTCTTTGCATCTGTGTGTACACAGGTTCATCTGGAACTCAACTCATGTTTGGGAGGCTTATTTAATATGAAAGAGCAGACACATACAATCATAAAGAGAGAGAGATCTGGAAGGGGGGGTAGGGGTTGCAGGTGGCTTATTCCTGAGTACTGCCAAGAAAGCTGAGTCTCCCGGGGTGGGGGAGAATAATAAGAGAGGGGTGCTTGATTTAGACTGTGTGTATGTGTATGTGTATGTGTGTGTGTACTGTATGTTCTTATTGATTTGGAATGGGCTCTCGATTACATTGCAGCACGCTCTGCCTTTTCGTTGAACTGGGGTGTGACTTGCAGTAAAGCCCAAATGACTTAATTCATTTTCTGAATCTCCCCACACTCCCCACTCACTCAGCTGCACTCCACCATGCCCATTTCCCAGAGTTAGTGCTTGCATGTGTGCATGTGATAGTCACAGTTCCAAGTAACAACACATGCCCTGCGTCCCACACACACAAACAGATACACCCTCCAGACCACAGTTAGTGAGCTCCTCTTAGAGGAATGCTCTCTAGTCCAGTCTCTGCTGACTGTGGAGCGCCACATTCATCAAAGTGTGACACGTCCAAACTACTCCATTTGCATTCGATTTGGTGATAAGCAATACACCATACAGTAAAAATATTTGTAAACATCTCACTCTGGAATTTTCTAGAGGATAAAATGAAAGATGTTCAGGCTTATAAAGCGATTTAACAGACATCACCAAGCCTTCTATTTACCACCTCCTCCTGACACGTTCTTTTCCTATTGTCCAAATCCAGTGCTGACAGATGGCCAGCAACTAAATGCTTTAACTCAATTCTAACCAGAGCATGAGCATTCAATCAGCCAGATTCTACCTGAGCTGTCTTTTTGAACTAACCTACCAAGCTGAATTCAGGATGGCAGTCCTTATAGCAATGCTAACACAAAATGATCACCAGATGTAGCCTCAATGCTTGTACTAACTCTACATTCTGTTAGGCCTGTGAGATGATTTAAGATAAATCTGTTTGCAGACAATCCAGATGCAATTACAGCAGCGCTGTTTTACACATAATTCATGTTCTTATGTCTGTGGCTGTGCTAACTGTCCCAAAAGAAGCAGTAACAACTAAGTTGCAGTAACACCTGTGTTAACGATCATAATAGCAATTAAGCCTATACTAGCAGTGATTTCACATACAAATATGCCTGTTTTTACCAATTACAATAGAAATTAGTAATACAATATAGTAATACAAATTATAAATCATATATTTGCTTGCAGACACAATAGATGCAATGGCACCTGCTTTTTTCATTGACTTCACTTGTAATTGGACCTGTAACAGCAGCCACATCTAATGATATTATATGATACTTTTAAAAGCTAAGGTTACTGTTTGTGTAGATTTTTATGTTCTCTCCCAATGCCTGTGTGACCTTCTATTGGGTTCTCAGGTTTCATGCCACATTGAGAACACATTGCCATTGGTGAGTTATCTTGTCTAACATGCCCATAGATGTGTGTGCAAAAACAGAGTGTTTTTAAATTCCGTCTCTGTAGTCAAATGCATGTGTATAATATATTAGACTGCATACAAATTGCATCAAGCAGAAGGCTTGAATATCAGAACCAATTTAGATACAAAGTATGACATTTCATCTGCAATTTTTCGGCACTTAATATACAAAGAAATCTGTGCAATTAATTGGGACATAGAAAAAGTTTTATTTGCAAAAATACACTCATTACATTTTCTTATTTGGGCAATGATCGTGAGGTTATTTCAGGACAGGTTTGCACATTTTACTTACAGTAGCCAAGCTAATACACTAACAACCGTAACCGAATAAAACTACTCAATATTCTTAACTTTAAGGAATAATAATTGAACTGCCGTTTGTTGACAGGCAGTTGGGTCTGATGGCTGATAGTCTACTGTTCTGTACACTAGGAATACTACAGTGTGGTAAACAATAAACAAGAAGAAAATGGGGAAGATAGAGGAGACCAGGCTTTGCTATGTGCGCTGTGCTGCTGATGCAAGTCTGTCAGTCGCCAATATGGAACTCATTACAAACGTGACAGAGACACAAACATATAAATCTTCGAGCACTGACACACAGACATATGCTGCAAAAAAGCAGGCACCCTGTGCCCTAATTCCATTTTCTTTTTCTCTTCAATTCTTTTTTTTTTCATTTGTGTCTTTTCATCTGTTTTAAAATAACTTGCACTGCTTTTTCAGGTCTCTGTCTTCTGTTGTCCTTCACTAGTCTTTCTCCCTTCATGACTTAATCACTCACTTTTACAACCATCTCTACCGTCGATGTTTCTCCAGATTTTTTGCCAATTTCTTCTCTCTCTCTCTCTCTCTCTCTCTCTCTCTCTCTCTCTCTCTCTCTCTCTCTCTCTCTCACTCTCTCTCTTTCTCTCTCTCTTTCTGCTGTCCCTTTGTATCTTTGCTTCCCTGTTCGTCTGTATTTCCTTTTCTTGCTGAGCTGCTCTAAGCCTCAGTGGGTGACTGTGTATGGCCTGGCCTTGCTCATGGTCAGGGGCCCGATGTGAGGCAGTGAAAGTATTTGCCCAGCCCCTGCCTCACCCCCCCCTCTTGCTGCGTCTTGGCTTCTCTATAAAGGTTAGTGAGAGCATGGTGTGGGTGTTGTGTCTCTGGGTGAGTTATGGGTACTGCAGTCAGGGGACCCAAAAAAGAGTGAACCGGGTGTACTGCTGGGATCAGGATGAAAGGGAAAGCAGAAGGAGGGGAGCAGGGATGCAGGGCAATTCAAGGGTTCACAATGCCAAGTGCTGATGTGTTTGTTTTCTAGCACTGGTGTTCCAGGCAATGAAGAGAAAAGGGAAAGAAAGGAACATGAAAAACAAATAACGGATGTGATATATGACATACATGCGTTTGAGGGGACAAGAAGCACCATACTTTTCCAATGAAAATGTTTGAATTATCACCAAATAGTTGGTTGGGAGTATACTGAAAGAGTAGAGTGCATTTATCACAAGTAATAACAACATTTCTTAGCCATTGTTTTTAATGTGGTAAGTTCATATAGATTAGAAGCACTTCTGCAAAAAAAGAAAAGAAAAAAAGGAGTAGGACTTATTTATTTTGCTTGGCAGTCACATGCTTCTGGATTACTGCTGGTCATAAGGTTCAGCACGTGGCACTGGGATAGAACTGACCAATACTGGTAAAAATGACATTTTCTCATCTTATGGTCTGCCTTTCAAAACTATTTAACACGTGTAATATAGTGATTCACTAGGATTGTTTTCTGCATTAAGACAGGTCATACTCTAGCTGTGAAATGGGCTGTTAATATAGCACAATATTTCCTCACTTAACTTCATAATAACACAAGCTGAATAAGGTATTACACCAGATTTGTCCATTCTGGGTCAGAAAGCTCAGATTATTTTTTTCAATAACAGCACAACTCTGACATAGTGTTTATTACATGCAGGTAGAGAGCAGCTTTTTGCAATGTTATTTTACTAGTTTCAGAAAATACTTTATTACTTGTTATCTTTTTTAAAAAAAAAAAATGCAGAATTCGATTAAATATTATATTATTAAATACTAATTAAAATCTTAGCTGGCATAAACTCTGCAAGATTGTGAAAAACCTGACTGTCCATCTTAGATGAAATCCAAGTGTCATCTTAACACCTGCTTCAACAGAAGGGATAAGATTCACAGATAATCTAAATGTTTTGTATAAAGGAGGTAACATGGTTAATATGACAAAGAATTTATAAGTAAAAGTGACAAAGAAACAACGCAGAGTGAGGCATACCAAATATTCAAAATATTGAAAACTTCCTTTCTCTGTTAAAAATCCTTTCAAATTAGTCTCATACTTTGAAATCCAAATGTTAAATAGCTGATATTGTTAAGCATTCTTCATGGAGACATTTATTTAATATTTATTAAATAGGCCTCCAGTGACTGCAATGTTTTCCACTAACTGGAAATTGTTCAACATAACAAGGTACCTTCAAAAAAAAACAAAAAATGAGACACTCTAAAGGAAAGACTGTTTACAGCTGCTATACTTTCTATAATAACAGGAATTAATTTTTAGTAATAGTATCATTTAAATAGATATTTAAAACAATACTCTGCACTTGAGCTTTATTTGGAATACTTCAAATTTAAGGGTGAGGCACAGTCAGCATTTTTATTCATCCCAAAGGTATTCAGTAGGGTTGAGGTCAGAGCTCTATACTAAAGATTATTCACTCCCATGTAAACCATGCCTTCATGGAGCTAACTTTATGCACATGGGCATTGTCATGCTGGAACAGGTTTGGATCTTCTAGTTCAAATAAAGGATTATTGCTGTATTGTTGGTTGTCAGAAGTCTCAATACTTTTGTCCAAATATATACAGTGTATATATATATATATATATATATATATATATATATATATATATATATATATATATATATATATATATATATATATATACATACATACATACATATACACACACACACACACACACACACACACACACACACACACACACACACACACTGTATATATAGTGCTTTAGTTCTATAGACTATTTTCCTTTTTAGCATAGTCAAGTTTAAGACTGAGTTAAAATTCAGTTCATGCAGATGCTTAAAAAATGTATGATGTATGGTTGAAGCAGAATAAAAAAAAAATAAACACCACTTTTACATGTAGAGGTTTAACTGCATGCTGTTTCATGACAGTCTATAGATGTTGTCTAGAATGCCAAAAGTGTATTATCTATATAAATTGTTATCATACATTCAAATCAAACCCACACAAAACTCACAAAATTTTGAAGAAGCAGTGGCTCACATTTCTATAGCAGCCTTGATGTACTGCCAGCTTTCCTCCCGTTTTCAAGAGCAGAGATTTGGTTCGAATCTGAGGCGGGGGGTAATTTAAGCTAATTTAAGTTGGTCCTTCTTCATAACATTTGGAAGTTGTACTGGTTTTAACATCACTGTTGTGGTTGCTGGATATTTCATGCATTTATTTACTTACTTTCTTTGGTTTTAAAAGTAAAACCGTATGGTTTGCTTCCTTTTGTAACTTAAAAATTGTAAGAAAAGTAATAGCGTTTGAAATAAAGGAAGTAATAATGTTTTAGTATAGGCAACAATAATTATAACAAGTACAAAAAATATATTATTCAATAACTGTTTTAAGTATATATTACAGTTATTTCGAGAAAGTCTTAACATTCTATTAATTTTCTATGAATAGAAATCACAAATATGTTCAGGAGGCAGTTCAGTTTCTGTGTAGCATCAGCAGCAATTTATTTGTAGAGGCACAGGTGGGAGTGTATTCGATTATTTAACCGAAATACACACACTGGACCTGGCTTAAAGCAATAAATGATCGACAGAAACGTTTTTTTTTTTGACAATTTAATGAACAACAATTGTAAAAAAAATTTATACAGATCCTGCACACCTTGTAATAATAAAATAACAATTTAATGAACCTGTTGCATATGGAGCTGAACACTGCCCTCAACTGATACAGGGGTCTTGGAGAACCTAGGTCCATATAAGTGTATGCACTGTAATACCATGAGACACTTCATAAATTCAAGACTTTTTGTGAAAAGAGAAATGCTTTATCCTTCATAATTTCCAGAGGTGCAAGCACATATACTGCGCACAAAAGTGTGAATGTCTTTATAAGGTAAAGCATGTTTTGGATCTCATGGCATGCCTTAATGTCATGGCTGTCTACTAAATGTATGAGAGTGTGTCCTGAATAAGACAGTGGCCTAAAGCAATGCAGTCCATGAAACTATATTATGTCTAGATAAAAGAAAGGAGCAAAAAGAGGAGGGGAGAGGGAGCAGATAAAGCAGGGAAGAGACCCCCATAGTGACACACACACACACACACACACACACACACACACACACACACACACACACACACACCACACACACACACATACACATACACAAAACCCAGTCCTGACCTGCAGCACATCCGATGAATGGAAGGAAATTGTTTCCCAAAAAAGAAACATTTAAAGGCATGAGTAACTACAATAATACAATCAAGTTTGCTTCCAAGCCAACAGCAAGAGGAAGGGACAAGGTATACAAGAAGAAAAAAAAGTGAGTGAGAGATGGACAAGAGAAAGAAAGCAAGAGGAGAACAAGAGAGGTTTATTTTATTATCCTTTAATAAATTTCTGACAGATTTCCTCAGGAAATATCACAGATCACATGTAAAATAGTTTAAGACTGATGTCAACTGCAGCAACATATGAAATCTATTACTGAGAAGCCACAGCAGGCACAGTAAGAGAGAGAGAGAGAGAGAGAGAGAGAGAGAGAGAGAGAGAGAGAGAGAGAGAGAGAGAGAGAGAGAGAAGGAGAGAGAGCAGTACTGAAAATCATACAGAAAAAAAAATCTCATGGCCTTTCCAAATTCTTTGAGAGGTAAAAAAGTCAGCCAAGACACAAAATCAGAGAAAAAAAAAGAAGGGAAAAAAAGAAAGAAATGCATGCACTCACTTATACACACACAAATGCTGAGCTCCACATCCTGCTGGGGTTGAGGCCAACAGTGTCGAGAGTGCCCAGATTGCTGCCAGCTCAGAGAAAAGATAGATGGATGGAGCTGCTCTAAAGGAGCCTTGGGGCCACACTGCCTTGAGAACAATACCAGCTGCAAGGAGCCAGGGGCAGGAAGTAGCCAAGCCAGGAACCTGATAGAGCAATCAGCCAAGCTCAACCTGGGCCCATTGCTGGCACTAGGGCAGAAACGCAATTGGGGCACAGGGTAGCCTGGACGAGCGCACATCCCATCTAGAGATCAGGCGAGCGCACAGACACGCCAGAATTTATGACATGTTTCCTATTCAACCTAATCAGCAGTCTGCACTAGAGCCAACGGGCTGCAATAATCCAAATACTCGAGATATAATCGGCTTGATGAACAGTTTGAACTTACGCACACTTATGAACAGATGCAGTGGACATGAGGACAAAAGCATATTTCTTAACTCTATTTTTCCATCTTTATAACAAAACACACACACACACACACACACACACACACACACACACACACACACACACACACACACACACACACACACATGCTGCAGTGGTTCTGACTCTTGGATGTATAAAGGAACAAGCTCTACCATTGTGGTGCCAGTATGTCTCTGTGTGGCAGTGGAGGAACCAGCTCCAACCTATTTCTTTCCTCCGACCCAAACCACAGGCTTGTACCCACAAAGCCACCCAACCCTGGATTGATACCCATCTTACACACACACACACACACACACACACACACACACACACACACACACACACACACACACACACACACACACACACTCATACAAGGAGTGAGACCAACCACACATACCAAAGAAAGAGGTAGCACCATGGAAAATGAGAACTAGTGAGGTTTCTGCTTTTTTTGTTCTGTCCTTCCCCTTTTTAATCATGAGCCCATCAGAGGGCATGTAGAGTTCAGCTGTGGCATGGGAAGGTGGTGGGAGGGGGGTACCGATATGAGTAAGCCACACATACACACAAACACAGAAAGGGAAGATGACTGCGCTAAAGATGCAGCTTGTCGGCAGGTCCGCGTAGCTGCTGTTAAGCACTGCTATGAGTGTGTGTGTTTGGTTGAAGTGTGCGTTGTGACAGAATGAGTGTGAGATTTCAATTTTTGGGCCCTAATGGTGTGTGAGACAATGTTTCTGGTGGGGGTGTAAATCGTGTCTGTGTTCAGAACATACTCAGATTGAAGTGAGACTGACCCAGTTGAGGGATGTGATGGGAAGCTGGTGTGGGAGACCAAAACAGGCCCTTATAAGGAATCCTGGAGCTGTTTTCCTCTGCTCTTCACTGTCTCGCACTCCCAGGCACTGCACGTTTGGAGGGGAAGAGATGATCCTTCCAAGTCAACATATTTACATATTTGTAGCAATACAGGGCTATTTCCACAGGGCTGGCAGGCCCTTGGTCAATGTGGACATCTGAACATCTGCATCCGCTGTTTCATATCAACAAATTCCATCACCTTGCAAAATTCTCCAGCTTCGGTCCCACCCAGCTCATCTTCATCTACAGCAGGGTGGTCATGTCATTTATCTTCAGGTTATATATATATATATATATATATATATATATATATATATATATATATATATATATATATATATATATATATATATATATATATATATATATATATATAAACCTGATAGTGTTCCACTATCCTTGGGTCAAACCAGAAATCAATGCACTATTGCAAACTAACACAAAATACATGTTAGTTTTTTGCTAGGTTTCATTATTAATAGATTTTGATAAAAAAATGTGTCTAACCAAGCCATGTGCTAGAGGATTTTTGGCCCACCATTCATCTAGTAAAAGTGGATCCTTGAAAACCTCCACCATGCCTTGCAGACCATCCTTCCCTTCATCCCCTCCAGCTCTGAGCAGAGCATCATGTTGCTCTTGGAAGAACTCTGCTGGCTGTCCCTGTGTGCCTAAAAAACAGCACCCCCCCACGCCCTCACAGCCAGTCCCTGCAGCCAAGGCGCACATTTCTCACATATTCTCACACAGGGAGTGTGTTCTTGCTTTGCGCGGCTGGGGCTTACAGCAGGTTGAGGCCAGTTGATCCAGTTTCACTAACATCATCTTCCCTGGTGGCTTTTTCAGCCCTTTCACTCTGACTGTCTCTCACTGCTCTCAGACAGGTGTGTCTCTTTCTATGTCTCAATCAGAGCATCGCTGCTCAGACAAGCAGAACAGATGCAACTCACTCGGTGGCAAACAGCAGGGGTTCTGCTTATGGCTGAGAAGTGAGTCAGATGTACAACTCTGCAGAGAAGAATCACAGTGTGAGATGAACAGACACTACACAGGTTCAGTACATCCAACAATGAGCAAAGCTGTCTGATTGGCTCAGTAGTAAATTGGACAATTTAGAGACATGATGTGGAAAAGCAAATCTGTTTATTAAATAAAGTTCTGAACAGCTAGTAGGAATCAAAGCCTCACTTAGTCTTAAAAAAAAAAAGGGATAAATATTTAACCTTAGTCCCACACACCAGCTCTTTGGCAGAGGAGAATGATTTATTTTTATTATTTAATTTGTTTTTTTTCCCCCTAAACTTTAATTTAAACTTTATTTCCTCTGAGTCTGGGGTCTGGGCATTTCTACATAAATGAAGCTTCTCGGAAAAAGAAAGGATAGAAGGGGGGGGGGGGGGGGAGAAAGAGCGGGAGAGCTATGAAGAAGAGAAAAAAGAGAAAAAGCAGAGTCTGTCTCCTGGGTGCCCTTCTTGCCATCCCATTTCCTATGCATCTGGTCTGTGTTTGCACGCAGAACGATTGGGGGAGAGAGGGAGGGAGGGCCGTCTGGGGCCGATTAATAACCAGTGATTTATAGGAACTTTTATAGAATAATACAATAAAAATGTGTGCGTACGTGGTGTGTCTTTGTGTGTGTGTGTGTGTGTGTGTGTGTGTGTGTGTGTGTGTGTGTGTGTGTGTGTGTGTGTGTGTGTGTGAGAGAGAGAGAGAGAGAGAGAGAGAGAGAGAGAGAGAGAGAGAGAGAGAGAGAGAGAGAGAGAGAGAGAGAGAGAGAGAGAGAGAGAGAGAGAGAGAGAGAGAGAGAGAGAGAGACAGAGCAAGGGAAGGTGGGTAAGCAAGTGATTACTGTGCGTGTGTGTGTGTGTGTGTGTGTGTGTGTGTGTGTGTGTGTGTGTGTGTGTGTGTGTGTGTGTGTGTGTGTGTGTGTGTGTGTGTGTTTTCATATGAGCAAGTGAGCACACAATGGTTTTCTAATTCCAGGGAATCAAAAACAAATTATCGAGGAAAAAAACAAGCCTAGCTCTGGGTAAATTGGGCACAGATGGACAAAGGGAGGCAGGAAATAAATATAAGAGTGAAGGAGACAGAAAGAAAGGAAGACAGTTAAAAATGAAAGAATGATACAGAGAGAAACAATTGCGGGGGGGGGGGGGGGTAGGGTTTGAATGATACAGAGACACAGAGATAGAGAGAACGGTTCAAGCAGCGGGTTGATAAAGGACGAGCTGCGGTGACAAGGCTGAAAAGAGTAAGAAAGGGGGCATGGAGAGGGTGATGAAGTGGACAGGGGCACAGTGGGAAGAAGAGGAAGAAGAGTGGAGGAGAAGGAATCATGAGAGTTCCCATGCCCTTTACAAAGGAAATGGACTCCACAGGGGGGTGACAGGGTTTATGCGTGTGAGGGCATGGGCAGCTTATGACACAATGATGAACTGGTGTTGTAAGGAAGCACTGGAGTTTCTCAAAGGTCCACACACACACGCAGGGGCTTCGCATGGAACACACTCTCCCACTCCATCATTTCCCATATCCTATGGCTTATACATTCAGTTCATGACATTTAATGCACAAGCATGGCTTTTTCCCGTCCACATATGGGCTTCTAATTTGAGTGTCTTAAACCTCACACTACGCTGCGGCCTATGAATTTCACTCCTGGCCCCTTTAATACAGATCCTGTTCGCAAAGGGTGCGCCCTGTCGATGCAGAGCACAGGCAAGCTATTAGAGAGAAGGACTTATGGGTGCTCGGGCGATTGTGAGAAGGAGAAGCAGGTTCAGCTGGAATATGAGAGGAAGTGCTGCTTGCGTCCTGTCAAGCAGGAGGCCAACTGCCGCCCAGAGGAGCCAGCAGAGGGTTTGTGATAAGCAAATAGTAATATGAATGACTTCCTGTGATGAGGGTCTGGACAGTGGCATCTGTCAGAGAGGATCTGCCTTTGTACATGGAGCAGAGACCAATCCAGCCCCCTCACTCTCTCTCTCTCTCTCTCTCTCTCTCTCTCTCTCTCTCTCTCTCTCTCTCTCTTTTTTTCTCTCTTTCTCTCACTCTCGTTAAAACACACATAC